>NC_091159.1:49531715-49544215 GCF_040958095.1 Procambarus clarkii | reverse complement strand
AAGTCTTCTTATATGACAAGTCTTCTTATATGACAAGTCTTCATATATGACAAGTCTTCATATATGACAAGTCTTCATATATGACAAGTCTTCATATATGACAAGTCTTCTTATATGACAAGTCTTCTTATATGACAAGTCTTCTTATATGACAAGTCTTCATATATGACAAGTCTTCTTATATGACAAGTCTTCTTATATGACAAGTCTTCATATATGACAAGTCTTCTTATATGACAAGTCTTCATATATGACAAGTCTTCTTATATGACAAGTCTTCATATATGACAAGTCTTCATATCTGACAAGTCTTCTTATATGACAAGTCTTCTTATATGACAAGTCTTCATATATGACAAGTCTTCTTATATGACAAGTCTTCATATATGACAAGTCTTCTTATATGACAAGTCTTCATATATGACAAGTCTTCATATATGACAAGTCTTCTTATATGACAAGTCTTCATATATGACAAGTCTTCTTATATGACAAGTCTTCATATATGACAAGTCTTCATATATGACAAGTCTTCTTATATGACAAGTCTTCTTATATGACAAGTCTTCATATATGACAAGTCTTCTTATATGACAAGTCTTCTTATATGACAAGTCTTCTTATATGACAAGTCTTCATATATGACAAGTCTTCTTATATGACAAGTCTTCTTATATGACAAGTCTTCATATATGACAAGTCTTCATATATGACAAGTCTTCATATATGACAAGTCTTCATATATGACAAGTCTTCTTATATGACAAGTCTTCTTATATGACAAGTCTTCATATATGACAAGTCTTCATATATGACAAGTCTTCATATATGACAAGTCTTCATATATGACAAGTCTTCATATATGACAAGTCTTCTTATATGACAAGTCTTCATATATGACAAGTCTTCTTATATGACAAGTCTTCACATATGACAAGTCTTCTTATATGACAAGTCTTCTTATATGACAAGTCTTCATATATGACAAGTCTTCTTATATGACAAGTCTTCATATATGACAAGTCTTCTTATATGACAAGTCTTCTTATATGACAAGTCTTCATATATGACAAGTCTTCATATATGACAAGTCTTCATATATGACAAGTCTTCATATATGACAAGTCTTCTTATATGACAAGTCTTCATATATGACAAGTCTTCTTATATGACAAGTCTTCATATATGACAAGTCTTCTTATATGACAAGTCTTCTTATATGACAAGTCTTCATATATGACAAGTCTTCATATATGACAAGTCTTCATATATGACAAGTCTTCTTATATGACAAGTCTTCTTATATGACAAGTCTTCATATATGACAAGTCTTCATATATGACAAGTCTTCATATATGACAAGTCTTCATATATGACAAGTCTTCATATATGACAAGTCTTCATATATGACAAGTCTTCTTATATGACAAGTCTTCATATATGACAAGTCTTCTTATATGACAAGTCTTCATATATGACAAGTCTTCTTATATGACAAGTCTTCTTATATGACAAGTCTTCATATATGACAAGTCTTCATATATGACAAGTCTTCATATATGACAAGTCTTCTTATATGACAAGTCTTCATATATGACAAGTCTTCTTATATGACAAGTCTTCATATATGACAAGTCTTCATATATGACAAGTCTTCATATATGACAAGTCTTCATATATGACAAGTCTTCTTATATGACAAGTCTTCATATATGACAAGTCTTCTTATATGACAAGTCTTCATATATGACAAGTCTTCATATATGACAAGTCTTCATATATGACAAGTCTTCATATATGACAAGTCTTCATATATGACAAGTCTTCATATATGACAAGTCTTCTTATATGACAAGTCTTCATATATGACAAGTCTTCTTATATGACAAGTCTTCATATATGACAAGTCTTCATATATGACAAGTCTTCATATATGACAAGTCTTCATATATGACAAGTCTTCTTATATGACAAGTCTTCATATATGACAAGTCTTCTTATATGACAAGTCTTCATATATGACAAGTCTTCATATATGACAAGTCTTCATATATGACAAGTCTTCATATATGACAAGTCTTCATATATGACAAGTCTTCATATATGACAAGTCTTCTTATATGACAAGTCTTCATATATGACAAGTCTTCATATATGACAAGTCTTCTTATATGACAAGTCTTCTAATATAACAAGTCAAACACAAGTTCACTAAGAGCCAGTTTACTATCCAGACTGTCATCCTCAAACATGAAGAACACACAGCTGCGCATTTTAGTAAATTGTGGAGAGATATTGCTAGTTTGATACCAGCGAGATTTGAATTATATGGCTGTATTTTTGTCCCCTCCGATCCTAGCCCGGGACGAGGAGTGTTTGAACGTATTTGTCTCTCATTCTAATCCAGCTCACATGTCGTATCTGTCTCATCTTCCTCATCTCTGTCGAGATTTCAGTTGAACCACACAATGGCGTTTTGCACATAAACCATTTTCCAGCTGTTAAAACTTAGTATCATTAGGTTAGGCTGGATTAGGTTATGCTAGGTTAGGCTACTTTAGGTTAGGACCTTTTAGATTAGACTTGGTTTGGTTACGCTAGGCTATAGTTAGGTTTCGTTTTAAGCTAGGTTAGGTTAGATTTTAAGCTAAGTTAGGTTAAGTTGATTCTAAGATGACGAAAAATCCATTTTCGTAAACCAGCTACGTCACTGATCAGCAGGTTTCGAGGGCGCCCTCTGTTGTGCTAGTGAGTGCACCTGGCAGCTAAGCAAAAGTACCCGGGTTCGAATCCTGGGCATGGTGGGTCGCTTAGGCACCGTTCTCACACTCCCTCTCTCTCTGTGCCCTGAGCTGGACAAGTGCTCAATAACCTAACCGGTTTCCGTACCTGACCCAAGGACTATTATCCTAACCGGTTCTAGAACCAGGCCTTAAACCAAACAGTATCAAATGTCACGTATACAGTGAATCACCGACATTGAGAGACAATTAGAGAAACTGAGAGACAATTAGAGACATTGAGAGACACTGAGAGACATTGAGAGACAATGAGAGACTTGTGATCATGTGTATCAATATGTATCCAGATATGTATCAGTGAGGCCGGGCTAGAAGAAGTAGAATAACTCCCAGAACCCTCTCCTTGTATGTTCCAGGCGGACACTCGAGGTATTACCAACATGTATTCAGATATGTATCAGTGTGTATCACCAATGTGTATTCATGCGCCTAATGAGAAGAATAAGCAGGCGAGTCTTTTGATGATATGACGACCTCAAAAGCTTTAGCAGAGTATAATATAATCAGCTTGAATATAATCTCAGATTAGCTTCAATAGCCTCATCCGCTGAGTAATACTCTCAAAAAACACACAACTTTGTTTTGTGTGAGGAATTTAGTGTGAGGCTGTCGGCGGCTTGGTATATACGCTGTTGATATACGTTTATAGGTAAATAAGTATAACATTCAGGTTTTTTTTTTAAAGATCTTGTTCTGTACTACTGAAACACTTGTTCACTAAGAATTATAATGTATAATTTCCTTGTAAAACTTATGTATATGTAATTTATATTGTATTTTCTTAAATAAAGATAAATAAAAAGATATACATATAGTGCATCGCTTCTCTGATGGATGGTAATAAATGTTTATAAAGTTTTGTGGTAGATGTTAATGAAACTCTATTATTGTGTTAATATATAAAACTCTTCTCGATGTTAATGGGACTCTATAAACGTCTGATAGCGTAGCAAACATCTTTGAATTGTCTTTAACTCTATAAGGTAGTTGGCCTCTATTGACTTTAAACTCTTTCAGCAGTAAATCAAGATAGAGCAAAAGGTAGATCGGAACTACTCACTACATGAACTAATTGGAACTACATTATAATAGGTCAGCTTTCATACGAAATACATACCGCTCATAAAAAAATATACATCCCTCATAAAATATAAACATCCCTCATACGAAATACACGTTCCTCATACGTAATACACGTCCTCGTAAACATACACACCTCAGTAACTTTCCGACCTGTATTTTACTGTACTCTGTATCTGCCTGATTCTGCAGGCACTATTTGTGACTACAGGATCGTGCGATAGCTCTTGGACCCCGTCTTTCTAGTCGTTGGTTTTCAAATGTAATGATTCCCGGCCTATTTCCCTATCATTCCTGCTTTTAAAGTTGTGGATTGAGTTTGCTCGATAACCTGCTCTATTACGTCCTTCCATTTGCTCATTATCCTCACGCTAAAAGAAAACTTTCTAACATCTCTATGACACATCTGAGTCTCAAACTTCCATCTGTGTCCCCTTGTTCCCTCACCCTTCTAACGTCATCAGGTTTAGTTCCTTTAGTCTTTCTTCATACCTCATCCCTCGCAGCTCTGGGAAGAGTCTCGTTGCAAACTTATGCACCTTTTCGAACTTCTTTATTTTTTTTTATATGGGGTTCCACGATGGGGCGGCGTACTCTAAGACTGGCCTCACATAGGCGGTATAAAGTGATCTAAAGCCTCCTTATTCAAGTTTGTGAAGGATGTTCTGACTTTTGCCAGAGTAGAGTACGCGGCTGAGCCTCTGATGTTTATATGCCTCATATTTATATGAGGCATATAAACCTCATATAAATATTCTCCTCATATTTATATGAGCCTCTGGAGTTAAGTCTTTTTCTCTAGTCGTTATAGGGAGGTAAATTCCCTTTATTTTGTATTGACCATTCAGTTTCCTTACTCCTGAGCCCATTTCCATCACGTTACATTTACGTGTGTTGAATTCTTTTAACCATTTCTCGGACTAGCTCTGCAGCTTCTTTAAGTCATCGTGGAGAATCATACGATCCATCTAAACCCTTCCCATTACTTTTGCATCATTTGTAAACATCGAGCGAAAATACTCAACTCCTGCAGTCAAGTCGTTTACATAAATGAGGAATAGAATGGGTCCCAGCAGCGATCCTTGAGGCACCCCGCTTGTTACTCTACGCCAGTCCGACTGTTCGCCCCCTCACTGTCACTCTCTGACACCTGTCTGTCAGGTAATTCCTTACCCATGATAGTGCGTTTCCGATTACTCCCACCTGCCTCACAAGTTTTTATAGTAACCTCCTGTATGGTATTGTGTCAAAAGCTTTTGGCAGCCCAGAAATATGCAATCTGCCTATCGAGCTCTGTCTTGCCTTATTTTCGTTACCTTATCATAAAACTCCAGGAGGTTTGTCAGACATAATTTCCCTTCACTAAAGCCGTCTTGATCTTTGCTTACAAACGTAATATTTTCTAGGTGCGCAACGAGTCGTAACCTTATAAGTCTTTCAAGTACCTTGCAAGGGATGCTTGTGAGCGACACTGGTCTGTAGTTAAGTGCCTCTTCTCTATCTCCTTTCTTGTAGAATGGTGCCACATTTGCCTCTTCCAAGCAGCCGGGCAATTCCCCCCTTTCTTAAGTGACATTATAGATTAGTGCTAGAGGTAGGCTGAGGGCCTGTGCTGCTTCTTTTAACGTGGTGACCAACCCACACATCAGGAGATGGAGAAGCGACGACGTTTTGGTCCGTCCTGGACCGTTATCAAGTCGCGTCGCCTTGATAAGGTTTAAGTTTTCGGTCCAGGACGGACCGAAACGTCGTCGTATCTTCATCATCTTGTGGTCATCTTATCTTCAGCCACGTTAGTGTGACTTATCGTCTTCTTTTATCATCGATGGTGATACCGAACATCCATTCTCACCCAACAGCTTTAGCTTTAGCTGTATTCTTACTTCCACTGTGGTTACCTCACTAATAGTTTCTTGTCAGGGGGGTTGCCTCCTCATCTAACTCTGGGAGCTGTTGAGCCTCAGTAGTGAACACCTCTATGGAAGCCGGCATTGAGCATCTCACACATTTCTTTATCATTTTTTGTGTACTGGTCTCCCCTTTTTCGTAACCTGGTTTCTTGATCATTCACTGTCATTTTCCTTCTTATGTGGCTATGTAGGAGTTTTGGTTGTCTCTTTGCTTTGTATCAATGTCATTTTCGTAGTTTCTTTCTGCCAAGCTTATTATATTTATGCAATCATTCCTGGCCCTGTTGCATATATCTTGGGTTTTCCTCTCTCCTTTGTCCTCTGTATTTCTTGTGTGCGTGTGTGTGTGTACTCACCTATTTGTACTCACCTATTTGTGTTTGCGGGGGTTGAGCTTTGGCTCTTTGGTCCCGCCTCTCAACCGTCAATCAACAGGTGTACACATTCCTGAGCCTATTGGGCTCTATCATATCTACATTTGAAACTGCGTATGGAGTCAGCCTCCACCACATCACTTTCTAATGCATTCCATTTGTCAACCACTCTGACACTAAAAAAAGTTCTTTCTGACATCTCTGTGGCTCATTTGGGCACTCAGTTTCCACCTGTGTCCCCTTGTGCGTGTTCCCCTTGTGTTAAATAGCCTGTCTTTATCTACCCTATCGATTGCCTTGAGAATCTTGAATGTGGTGATCATGTCCCCCCCTAACTCTTCTGTCTTCCAGCAAAGTGAGGTTTAATTCCCGTAGCCTCTCCTCGTAGCTCATACCTCTGAGCTCGGGTACTAAGCCTTGACTAGATATGGACTCCATGATGGGGCTGCATACTCCAGGGTTGGCCTGACATATGTGGTATACAACCGTTCTTATGTTGGCCAGCCTAGCATATGCCGCTGATGTTATCCTCTTGATGTCTATCCTCTATGTCTATCCGCTGATGTCTATCCTGTGTGTGAATTCACCTAGTTGTGTTTGCGGGGGTTGAGCTTTGCTCTTTCGGCCCGCCTCTCAACTGTCAGTCAACTGTTTACTAACTACTTTTTTTTTCCTCCACACCACACACACACACACATCGACGTTAGAAGGAACTTTTTCAGTGTCAGAGTAGTTAACGGATGGAATGCATTAGGAAGTGATGTGGTGGAGGCTGACTCCATACACAGTTTTAAATGTAGATACGATAGAGCCCAGTAGGCTCAGGAATCTGTACATCAGTTGATTGACAGTTGAGAGGCGGGACCAAAGAGCCAAAGCTCAACCCCCGCAAGCACAAATAGGTGAGTACAAATAGGTGAGTACACCCAGGAAGCAGCCCGCGACAACTGACTAACTCCCAGGTACCTATTTACTGCTAGGTAACAGGGGCATTCAGGGTGAAAGAAACTTTGCTCATTTGTTTCTGCCTGGTGCGGAAATCGAACTCGCGCCACAGAATTACGAGTCCTGCGCGCTATCCACCAGGCTACCAGGCCCCCCTAGTGTGTGTGTGTGTGTGTGTGTGTGTGTGTGTGTGTGTGTGTGTGTGTGTGTGTGTGTGTGTGTGTGTGTGTGTGTGTTATCATCCTGGATAATACCTACTCCAGTGGACGGTTCCATCTTGGATTTAACGACAACATGTGCGTGGGATTTTAGGCGTTTTAGGATAGCAGCCTCAGCCAAGTACAGTTATATCAACTCACAGTTCAGAAAATTTCATTCCCTGGACATGTTGCAGTTCCCATGAGAATGTTGACATTAGCTGCCACATGTTCCAACACTGCAAGGACTGGGGAGTGTCGAGACCAAAGTTGTCGACGTAAACGAATAGAGTCGAAGTAGACCAAAAAAAACACACACACACACATACATTAAGAAACACCAAACTCACCTGATAACGTTTGGTAATGTCTGACTGGTCCAGTTGATGGGAGGCAAATCCTGCAAGCAAGAGACACTTCCTGACACTTCCTGACACTTCCTGACACCTCCTGACACCTTCTTCTACCTCCTGACACTTCCTGACACTTTCTGACACCTCCTCCGTTCTTTTTTTTATTTTCAGTAAAAGCTTACTTACTTCTCCCTCTCTTACGTTTAACTATTATTTTCTGTAATTTCTAGTATATTTCCATTTCTCTACTAGAACAGCTGTTCTCTACAGGTTTTATCACGGCCTATTTATCATTGTTTCTCTCTTCCCTCGTTCGTCCAATTTCCTCAAGTCTCGTGTTTGTTATCGCTGTTATGCGCCAGTATTTTCTTGTCTATTTCCACTGCCTTACAGATATTCGGGCTGTGTGTATTTCTCAGGCTTTTTCACTGGTCCTTTCTGGAAACTCACTGTTCCTTTCCTTTCTGGAAATTCACTGTTCCTTTCCGTTCATTGTTTAAACTTATCTGTTCTGCTTATAGTGTTCTTAAGACTATTGTTGCTGGCAGAGTGTATGTGTGAATATTTTCGGTACACGACTTTTCTCTGGAAATGGGTTATTAATGCTTTTATAATGTTGGTGTGTGACAAGAATTGGTCTAAAACGTCAATTACAAATTACTGAATTAGTGTCAATTGTAGATTACTGCATTACTGATATTAAACTGACGGTATTATAGTTATTGTTTTAAGTCAATGTCAGCGAGAAACGCTCACAAAATCATTTTTTAATTATAGAAACGCTCAGAGATTATTTGCTAATGGGTTAAAAATCAATTTATTGTCATATCGCAAAGACTCATATATTCATTACATGTATATATATATATATATATATATATATATATATATATATATATATATATATATATATATATATATATATATATATATATATATATATATATATATAAATTACAAATAATCGCTAATAAACAGATGATATATATAATTAACTGCTAGCGAGATAAACACTCATATGATCACTTATAAGTTCAGTGTCAATCAGATAATTGTTCATAACTAAATTATTTAGATAACTAGCTTGAAATCACTACTAATCAGAACAGTTACTAAATAACTACCAAACAAAAATAACAGCTACTCAGGGTTTTTTTATAATCAATATCGATCAGGAAAAGATACATTTAACTATTAAAAATCTGATAAATAGCAAGTCAGAAGTCATTGAACTTATTAAGAAATTGCAAGGAAATTTTATATAATAACACAATCACTGCCAATCAGATTAAAAGCAACTTTGTTAATCATGGATATATAAGTATTACGTTGATCCCATACATAGCCTAACCTTAGCGATCCCACACTTAATTTAACCTAATCTAACCTGAAGGTTAGCGAATTTAATCTATCCTTACTAACCTAACCTAACCTAAACGCCCGCAAACGTAGCCTAACTTAAACGCTAGCGAACGTAACCTAGCCTATCCTAAACGCTAGCGAACCTAACCTAGCCTATCCTAAACGCTAGCGAACCTAACCTAGCCTATCCTAAACGCTTGCGAACCTAACCTAGCCTATCCTGAACGCTAGCGAACCTAACCTAGCCTATCCTAAACGCTTGCGAACCTAACCTAGCCTATCCTAAACGCTAGCGAACCTAACCTAGCCTATCCTGAACGCTAGCGAACCTAACCTAGCCTAACCTAAACATTACCGAACCCTATATTACCTACTGTAACTAAACCTAATCTAAACACTAACAAATGCACTAACGATCGCTAACTAAACAGTTGTAAGAGCACCAGAAACACTTTTACATAAATTGCATTCCAGTTAGAGAATTAATCCGTAATATGCGTGCGGTGTAGCCTTGTAAATCAAGTCCTCGTCTTCCTATATCTCTCAAGTTCCTGAACACACAAGAAACACAGTTAATCAGACGATATGTGTCGACTATGTACGTGGATATATATAAACATGTCATTAAAACAGGTGATATAGAGTAGCGTAATTAATCCATTTAGTCTTTTACGACAAGTAGATATATGTAATTAAGTCTTCCGAGAAGTAATCAAATCAAGTTGTTCATCTCGTTGTTAAATCAAGTCTTTGCAATGTTATCAAAACAAGTCTTTTCAAGCGTAATTAAATCATTTTTTTTTTCCAATCACGTAATCAAGCCTTCCAGAACACGTAATCAATTCACCGTACACGTACGCAAATCAAGGCTCGTCAAGTGACGTGAAACACCGCGTGGACTCACACCTGTTGTGCGCCGCGAGCGAGCGGGAAGGACTGACGAGCGCGAGGGTGGACCTCCACGGCGCGAGGTGTGGACGAGGTCTGGTCTCTCTACCGCTGGTGCCTGAGGCCAGCCGGCCAGCCTGCCTGCCAGCCGGCCGGCCTGCCTGCCTGCCTGCCTGCCTGCCTGCCTGCCTGCCTGCCTGCCCCCCCCCCCCCCCCCGCAGCTCAGCTTAGTGGTGCGAATGCTACGTTCACCGCTGTGGTAGTGTGGTTGTGGGATACGCTCACCGCTGTGGTAGTGTGGTTGTGGGATACGCTCACCGCTGTGGTAGTGTGGTGTTGCAAGGTTCACAGTTCAACCACAGCCTTTTGTGTATTGGTTTCTTTGCGTCTATCTTATTTATCTGTATGTTTTATTTTTCATTTTCATTTGAAACATTTGAAAAATAGTTTCTAAATGAAGCTGTAAGCTATCGGCTGTCAGCATCAGGTTGAGAAAACTTGGCCCCAAGAAACTCCTCTATTTGATATTATTGTTAGATTTTCATTTGGTATAAAGATGGTTCATTGTTAAGTTGCAATCACATTAGGTTACAATCATATTAGGTTGGAGTTATATTAGGTATGCGAGAGGATGAACATGGATACATATTTGTGCCAGAGCCTTAACTTGGTCGGTTGATTGATATCACGCGTATCTACGCAACATCTATCTATGTTGCAACTGTATTCCTACCCTCTCTCTCTCTCTCGCTCTCTCACTCTCTCACTCTCTCTCTCTCTCTCTCTCTCTCTCACTCTCTCACTCTCTCTCTCTCTCTCTCTCTCTCTCTGTCTCTCTCTCTCTCTGTCTCTCTGTCTCTCTGTCTCTCTCTCTCTCTCTCTCTCTCTCTCTCTCTCTCTCTCTCTCTCTCTCTCTCTCTCTCTCTCTGTCTCTCTCTCTCTCTGTCTCTCTCTCTCTCTCTCTCTCTCTCTCTCTCTCTCTCTCTCTCTCTCTCTCTCTCTCTCTCTCTCTCTCTCTGTCTCTCTCTCTCTCTCTCTCTTTCGCACCACTCAATCCCTCAGTTATTGATGTTGACCAGACCACACACTAGAAATTGAAGGGACGACGACGTTTCGGTCCGTCCTGGACCATTCTCAAGTCGATTGTGAGAATCGACTTGAGAATGGTCCAGGACGGACCGAAACGTCGTCGTCCCTTCACCTTCTAGTGTGTGGTCTGGTCAACATACTTCAGCCACGTTATTGTGACTCATCGCCTCAGTTATTATTTAAAATTCTTACATACTTATCTTCTTAAACAATTAGAGGTATTCTTTAGTGGCGAACAATTTATATATATTTATATTTATATATTTGATAATATGTTTGGAAGCTCTTTCCAAATTGCAGTCATTTATTTAAAAAAAACTAATAATGTTTGGTACTAAACATGAATATATAGTATTTTTTTTTTATCATATTTCCAGTTAACGCTTGACTCTCCACGCCACACTACACATACACAACGACACACTACACATACACAACGACACACTACACATACACAACGCCACACTACACATACACAACGACACACTACACATACACAACGACACACTACACATACACAACGACACACTACACATACACAACGACACACTACACATACACAACGCCACACTACACATACACAACGACACACTACACATACACAACGACACACTACACATACACAACGACACACTACACGTACACAACGCCACACTACACATACACAACGACACACTACACATACACAACGACACACTACACATACACAACGCCACACTACACATACACAACGCCTCACTACACATACACAACGACACACTACACATACACAACGACACACTACACATACACAACGGCACACTACACATACACAACGACACACTACACATACACAACGACACACTACACATACACAACGCCTCACTACACATACACAACGACACACTACACATACACAACGCCACACTACACATACACAACGACACACTACACATACACAACGCCACACTACACATACACAACGCCACACAACACATACACAACGACACACTACACATACACAACGACACACTACACCTACACAACGACACACTACACATACACAACGCCACACTACACATACACAACGACACACTACACATACACAACGCCACACTACACATACACAACGACACACTACACATACACAACGCCACACTACACGTACACAACGCCACACTACACATACAACACCCCAGCACGACCAAATACGACACAAATGGAGAGACGAACACGGACAAAGGTCCACCACGACGCCCACTCAGCCACGACTAGACTAGTCGTTGTTCCACAATAGGCTGAGGCGGAGCGCTGCTGGAGGAGCGACACTTAACGATCAATTTACGAGGTCGTTAATGACCCCTAATGGATTGTTGACAATCAACGATGACGTCAAGCTTGACCTCCTGACAAGATGGCGGCCAAATTTGACCGACACTTTCATAACTTAAATTATATATATATATATATATATATATATATATATATATATATATATATATATATATATATATATATATAT
>NC_091159.1:49489498-49531215 GCF_040958095.1 Procambarus clarkii | reverse complement strand
TCTCTCTCTCCTCTCTCTATCCTCTCTCTCTCTCTCTCTCTCTCTCTCTCTCTCTCTCTCTCTCTCTCTCTCTCTCTCTCTCTCTCTCTCTCTCTCTCTCTCTCTCTCTCTCTCTCTCTCTCTCTCTCTCTCTCTCTCTCTCTCTCTCTCTCTCTCTCTCTCTCTCCTCTCTCTCTCTCTCTCTCTCTCTCTCTCTCTCTCTCTCTCTCTCTCTCTCTCTCTCTCTCTCTCTCTCTCTCTCTCTCTCTCTCTCTCTCTCTCTCTCTCTCTCTCTCTCTCTCTCTCTCTCTCTCTCTCTCTCTCCGTCTCTCTCTTTCTCTCCGTCTCTCTCTCTCTCTCTCTCTCTCTCTCTCTCTCTCTCTCTCTCTCTCTCTCTCTCTCTCTCTCTCTCTCTCTCTCTCTCTCTCTCTCTCTCTCTCTCTCTCTCTCCGTCTCTCTCTTCTCTCCGTCTCTCTCTCTCTCTCTCTCTCTCTCTCTCTCTCTCTCTCTCTCTCTCTCTCTCTCTCTCTCTCTCTCTCTCTCTCTCTCTCTCTCTCTCTCTCTCTCTCTCTCTCTCTCTCCGTCTCTCTCTCTCTCTTTTTTTCCCCCCACTCTTTCTCTCATTTAACTATTGGCTGGTAATCTCTCTTATACGGTCCACAGGGACCCATTACAGTAAAAGTTGGTATAGCAGACCAGCGTAACAGAGAGGGGTAATTACACTATTTCATTACTTGCTCTTCTCTAAAACCCCCAGAATTTCCCATTAATGAAATTAGGTTCTTGTTTCGAAATGAGGCAATTTTTTTTGCATAAATGCCAATGAGTGTATTGTTAACGAGAAAGTTTTTTCCCTCCCAATAATTGGTCGTCAGCGGTGAGGTAGAGAACAGACAAATAAAACCTTTGCGAATACCAATAATGCCACGTCAAAGATTTTTTCTTATACTAATACTATGACGACAAGAATTTTCATAACACAAATGATAGAGTGATACTTTTTTTGTTTTTCAGGGATATTCCTGCGCGGGCCCTAAGCCTTTTGGCTGGCCCACTAAGCTTGCCTAGCCTGGCTTGTTTGGCTAAGCTGGCCTGGCTTGTTTGGCTAAGCTGGCCTGGCTTGTTTGGCTAAGCTGGCCTGGCTTGTTTGGCTAAGCTGGCCTGGCTTGTTTGGCTAAGCTGGCCTGGCTTGTTTGGCTAAGCTGGCCTGGCTTGTTTGGCTAAGCTGGCCTGACTTGTTTGGCTAAGCTGGCCTGGCTTGTTTGGCTAAGCTGGCCTGACTTGTTTGGCTAAGCTGGCCTGGCTTGTTTGGCTAAGCTGGCCTGGCTTGTTTGGCTAAGCTGGCCTGGCTTGTTTGGCTAAGCTGGCCTGGCTTGTTTGACTAAGCTGGCCTGGCTTGTTTGGCTAAGCTGGCCTGGCTTGTTTCTGTTTTACTTCGGCGGAGTATGAGTATTTGTGACTCGTATGGTCGCTGCTAGTGGCACTAATCATAATAGAATAACAATTTTATCTTCTAAAATTCCTGGACTTAAATTAAAGTCTGGATATATATATTTCAATCAAGACTTTAAGTGAGAGAATCTTTTAGTCTTGACATCCCCACCTCTCCGTCCTACAGCATCCAGGTGGAGACTTCATTTAACTAACCTATCCCGTGTCTCAGAGTGCCTCTTGACCCGGACTTGAGAGGAGACGGGTCAGATTGGGTCGTTTGAAAGTGGTAATTTCACCGCCACCCTTTCCCCTTCCCCCCCCCCCCTTCCCCCCCCTCCCCCCCCCTTCCCCCCCTTCCCCCCTTCCCCCCCCCCCTCTTACTGCTGAATGTTTGTGCTATCCTGAACGATTGTCGTTATCTCAGGTTGGAGTGCAATCGTCTTGGGTGTCTCTCGATTGCAAATTGCAGTTTGCAGTTGAGATAAAGTATGCGGGATAGTAAATGATGTATGGTTATGGGTGGAGATTAGTGGGGGGGAGGCTTCGTTGGTCTTGTGGATAGCAGAAAGTGATCGCCGCCTTGTTAGGTGAAGCAGAACTAACTCACCTAGAGGAGAGAGAGAGAGAGAGAGAGAGAGAGAGAGAGAGAGAGAGAGAGAGAGAGAGAGAGAGAGAGAGAGAGAGAGAGAGAGAGAGAGAGAGAGAGAGAGAGACAGAGAGAGAGAGAGAGAGAGAGAGAGAGAGAGAGAGAGAGAGAGAGAGAGAGAGAGAGAGAGAGAGAGAGAGAGAGAGAGAGAGAGAGAGAGACAGAGAGAGAGAGACAGAGAGAGAGACAGAGACAGACAGACAGACAGAGACAGAGACAGAGAATAACAATATTACCAACAATTACACCTGACCACAGCCAAAGTGCTTCTAGGTCACTAAGTTACTAAGAATTATGTTTAAAAAAATTGCTGATCAGCTCGATTAATCAATAAAAAATATTACCTGTGTCTAACCCGAATATCTGAATTCAACACGACACAATGTCATTAGTAATGACAACGACACAGACACTAATAACGACTCCAACAAAAACACTAACAACAGTAACAACAACAACAGTAACAACTACACTTACACTGAAAATTAATAACAACAGCTTCAGAGTACTGATCAATATTTACTTGCTGGCAACCCATCTGTAATGATATACTGAGCAATATTTACTCGCTGGCAACCCATCTGTAATGATATAAACACAGTGACATAAACAGTTCGGTCACGTGTTTTATGCAGCCTGTTTTTTTTTGTTTGTTTTTATTGCTTGTGTGTTGTTTGCTTGAAGGCTAATGACCTCCCAACGGTAATTGACCTAGTTTTTTATCTTTTAATAGTCGGTATAATTTTTAAATTTGCTGAAGTGACATGCTCAGTTTTTTTGTGATGGCGAGATGTAATGGTTATGTTTAGCTTGCCTGTATAATTTAAACACACACACACACACACACACACACACACACACACACACACACACAGACACACACACACACACACACACACACACACACACACACACACACACAATGGCTACTGGAGTTTAACACCAGTAAATGTAAAGTTATGGAAATGGGATCAGGTGACAGGAGACCAAAGGGACAGTACACAATGAAGGGGAACAGCCTACCTGTAACGATTCGAGAAAGAGACCTGGGAGTGGATGTGACACCTAATCTAACTCCTGAGGCACATATAAATAGGATAACGACAGCAGCGTACTCTACACTGGCGAAAATTAGAACTTCATTCAGAAACCTAAATGAGGAAGCTTTTAGGGCGCTTTACACTGCCTACGTGAGACCCGTCTTAGAGTATGCCGCGCCATCATGGAACCCCCACCTGAAGAAACACATAAAGAAACTGGAGAAGGTTCAGAGGTTTGCGACGAGGCTTGTCCCAGAGTTACGAGGGATGGGATATGAAGAGCGGCTGAAGGAACTGAACCTTACGACACTAGAGAAAAGAAGGGAGAGAGGAGATATGATAGGGACATATAAAATACTCAGGGGAATTGACAAAGTGGAAATAGATGAAATGTTCACACGTAATAATAACAGAACGAGGGGACATGGATGGAAACTGGAAACTCAGATGAGTCACAGAGATGTTAGGAAGTTTTCTTTTAGCGTGAGAGTAGTAGAAAAATGGAATGCACTTGGGGAACAGGTTGTGGAAGCAAATACTATTCATACTTTTAAAACTAGGTATGATAGGGAAATGGGACAGGAGTCATTGCTGTAAACAACCGATAGCTAGAAAGGCGGGATCCAAGAGTCAATGCTCGATCCTGCAAGCACATATAGGTGAGTACATATAGGTGAGTACACACACACACACACACACACACACACACACACACACACACACACACACACACACACACACACACACACACACACACACACACACACACACACACACACACACACACACACACACACAAAGGGAAGGTACTCCGTTGGATACAGGAGTACCTAAGTAACAGGAGACAACGAGTCAGTGTGAGGGGTGAGGTCTCAGATTGGCGAGACGTTACGAGTGGAGTACCGCAGGGGTCAGTCCTTGGACCTATACTGTTTCTGATATATGTAAATGATCTTCCAGAGGGTATAGAATCGTTTCTCTCAATGTTTGCCGATGATGCAAAAATTATGAGGAGGATTGAAACTGAGGACGATAGTAAGAGGCTACAAGATGACCTAGACAGACTGAGTGAATGGTCCAACAAATGGCTGTTGAAGTTCAACCCGAGTAAATGTAAGGTAATGAAAATAGGCGGTGGAAACAGGAGGCCAGACACAGGATACCGAATGGGAGATGAAGTACTTAATGAAACGGACAGAGAGAAAGATCTGGGAGTTGATATCACACCAAACCTGTCTCCTGAAGCCCACATAAAAAGAAATACATCTGTGGCATATGCGAGGCTGGCTAACATCAGAACAGCCTACAGGAACCTGTGTAAGGAATCATTCAGAATCTTGTACACCACATATGTAAGACCAATCCTGGAGTATGCGGCCCCAGCATGGAGCCCGTACCTTGTCAAGCACAAGACGAAGCTGGAAAAAGTTCAAAAGTATGCCACTAAACTAGTCCCAGAACTAAGAGGCATGAGTTACGAAAAAAGGCTGCGTGAAATGCATCTCACGACACTGGAAGACAGAAGAGTAAGGGGAGACATGATCACTACCTACAAAATTCTCAGAGGAATTGACAGGGGTAGATAAGGATAAATTGTTTAACACGGGTGGTCCGCGAACAACGGGACACAGGTGGAGACTGAATACCCAAATGAGCCACAGGGACGTTAGAATGAAACTTTTTCAGTGTCATCGTAGTTAGTAAATGGAATGCATTAGGCAGTGATGTGGTGGGTGCTGACTCCATACACAGTTTCAAATACAGATATGATAGAGCCCAGTAGGCTCAGGAATCTATACACCAGTTGATTGACAGCTGATTGCGGGACCAAAGAGCCAGAACTCATCCCCCGCAAGCATAACTAGGTGAGTATACACACACACACACACAGCACAATCAGGAGAGTACAAACCCGAACTACTTACACAGCTTCCAGTTCAGCAAACAAGCGCAGTGCCCTACAATAACTACTCTTAACTACTCTAATGCTCATCAATACCTTCGTGTGTGTCATCACCTTCCCACTACTCATCAACCACCAGATCAATGCCTTCATAAGTTTTTTTTTCTCTCTCTCGATGATTTCTGCCATTTTCACTCTTTTTGTATCACTTTTAATTTGCATTTCGCTTTCAAATGGTCATCGGAGATATTGAATAGTGAAATTAATTGTTTGATTTTTCCTTCATTTAATTGTTTGATTGGTTGTTTGGAATTTAGTTGGAGCGGTAACATTGATGCGGGAGCTTTAAGTGTTTGTGGAGGGTTCGAATCCCTCTACCATGAGGCATTGAGTGGTGGGGAGG
Organism: Procambarus clarkii; assembly: GCF_040958095.1. NCBI lineage: Eukaryota > Metazoa > Arthropoda > Malacostraca > Decapoda > Cambaridae > Procambarus > Procambarus clarkii. The sequence goes on along the minus strand of NC_091159.1, from coordinate 49,525,810 downwards.
AACTGGCCATGTTGCCAGGACTATTCTTATGTTGCCAGGGGCTACTCTTGCTACGTCAGTATGGGTATGAGGCTACTCTTGCTACCTCAGTATGGGTATGAGGGTACTCTTGCTACGTCAGTATGGGTATGAGGCTACTCTTGCTACCTCAGCATGGGTATGAGGGTACTCTTGCTACCTCAGCATGGGTATGAGGGTACTCTTGCTACGTCAGTATGGGTATGAGGCTACTCTTGCTACCTCAGCATGGGTATGAGGGTACTCTTGCTACGTCAGTATGGGTATGAGGGTACTCTTGCTACCTCACCATGGGTATCGGGTACTCTTGCTACCTCAGCATGGGTATGAGGGTACTCTTGCTACCTCAGCATGAGTATGGGGTACTCTTGCTACCTCAGCATGGGTATCGGGTACTCTTGCTACCTCAGCATGGGTATCGGGTACTCTTGCTACCTCAGCATGAGTATGAGGGTACTCTTGCTACCTCAGCATGGGTATGAGGGTACTCTTGCTACCTCAGCATGGGTATGAGGCTACTCTTGCTACCTCAGCATGGGTATGAGGCTACTCTTGCTACCTCAGCATGGGTATCGGGTACTCTTGCTACCTCAGCATGGGTATGAGGCTACTCTTGCTACCTCAGCATGGGTATCGGGTACTCTTGCTACCTCAGCATGGGTATCGGTTACTCTTGCTACCTCAGCATGGGTATGAGGGTACTCTTGCTACGTCAGTATGGGTATGAGGGTACTCTTGCTACCTCAGCATGGGTATGAGGGTACTCTTGCTACCTCAGCATGGGTATGAGGGTACTCTTGCTACCTCAGCATGGGTATGAGGGTACTCTTGCTACCTCAGCATGGGTATGAGGGTACTCTTGCTACGTCAGTATGGGTATGAGGGTACTCTTGCTACCTCAGCATGGGTATGAGGGTACTCTTGCTACCTCAGCATGGGTATCGGGTACTCTTGCTACCTCAGCATGGGTATCGGGTACTCTTGCTACCTCAGCATGAGTATGAGGGTACTCTTGCTACCTCAGCATGGGTATGAGGGTACTCTTGCTACCTCAGCATGGGTATGAGGGTACTCTTGCTACCTCAGCAGGAGTATGAGGATACTCTTGCTACCTCAGCATGGGTATCGGGTACTCTTGCTACCTCAGCATGGGTATGAGGCTACTCTTGCTACCTCAGCATGGGTATGAGGGTACTCTTGCTACCTCAGCATGGGTATGAGGCTACTCTTGCTACCTCAGCATGGGTATCGGGTACTCTTGCTACCTCAGCATGGGTATCGGGTACTCTTGCTACCTCAGCATGGGTATGAGGCTACTCTTGCTACCTCAGTATGGGTATGAGGCTACTCTTGCTACCTCAGCATGGGTATGAGGGTACTCTTGCTACGTCAGTATGGGTATGAGGGTACTCTTGCTACCTCAGCATGGGTATGAGGGTACTCTTGCTACCTCAGCATGAGTATGAGGATACTCTTGCTACCTCAGCATGGGTATGAGGCTACTCTTGCTACCTCAGCATGGGTATGAGGCTACTCTTGCTACCTCAGCATGGGTATCGGGTACTCTTGCTACCTCAGCATGAGTATGGGGTACTCTTGCTACCTCAGCATGGGTATCGGGTACTCTTGCTACCTCAGCATGGGTATGAGGCTACTCTTGCTACCTCAGTATGGGTATGAGGCTACTCTTGCTACCTCAGCATGGGTATGAGGCTACTCTTGCTACCTCAGTATGGGTATGAGGCTACTCTTGCTACCTCAGCATGGGTATGAGGGTACTCTTGCTACGTCAGTATGGGTATGAGGGTACTCTTGCTACCTCAGCATGGGTATGAGGGTACTCTTGCTACGTCAGTATGGGTATGAGGGTACTCTTGCTACCTCAGCATGGGTATGAGGGTACTCTTGCTACCTCAGCATGAGTATGAGGATACTCTTGCTACCTCAGCATGGGTATCGGGTACTCTTGCTACCTCAGCATGGGTATGAGGCTACTCTTGCTACCTCAGCATGGGTATGAGGGTACTCTTGCTACCTCAGCATGGGTATGAGGCTACTCTTGCTACCTCAGCATGGGTATCGGGTACTCTTGCTACCTCAGCATGGGTATCGGGTACTCTTGCTACCTCAGCATGGGTATGAGGCTACTCTTGCTACCTCAGTATGGGTATGAGGCTACTCTTGCTACCTCAGCATGGGTATGAGGGTACTCTTGCTACGTCAGTATGGGTATGAGGGTACTCTTGCTACCTCAGCATGGGTATGAGGGTACTCTTGCTACCTCAGCATGAGTATGAGGATACTCTTGCTACCTCAGCATGGGTATGAGGCTACTCTTGCTACCTCAGCATGGGTATGAGGCTACTCTTGCTACCTCAGCATGGGTATCGGGTACTCTTGCTACCTCAGCATGAGTATGGGGTACTCTTGCTACCTCACCATGGGTATCGGGTACTCTTGCTACCTCAGCATGGGTATGAGGCTACTCTTGCTACCTCAGTATGGGTATGAGGCTACTCTTGCTACCTCAGCATGGGTATGAGGGTACTCTTGCTACGTCAGTATGGGTATGAGGGTACTCTTGCTACCTCAGCATGGGTATGAGGGTACTCTTGCTACCTCAGCATGAGTATGAGGATACTCTTGCTACCTCAGCATGGGTATCGGGTACTCTTGCTACCTCAGCATGGGTATGAGGGTACTCTTGCTACCTCAGCATGAGTATGAGGATACTCTTGCTACCTCAGCATGGGTATGAGGCTACTCTTGCTACCTCAGCATGGGTATCGGGTACTCTTGCTACCTCAGCATGGGTATCGGGTACTCTTGCTACCTCAGCATGGGTATCGGGTACTCTTGCTACCTCAGCATGGGTATCGGGTACTCTTGCTACCTCAGCATGGGTATGAGGGAACTCTTGCTACCTCAGCATGGGTATGAGGGTACTCTTGCTACCTCAGCATGGGTATCGGGTACTCTTGCTACGTCAGTATGGGTATGAGGATACTCTTCCTACCTCAGCATGGGTATGAGGGTACTCTTGCTACCTCAGCATGGGTATCGGGTACTCTTGCTACGTCAGTATGGGTATGAGGGTACTCTTGCTACCTCAGCATGGGTATGAGGGTACTCTTGCTACCTCAGCATGGGTATCGGGTACTCTTGCTACCTCAGCATGGGTATAAGGATACTCTTCCTACCTCAGCATGGGTATGAGGATACTCTTGCTACGTCAGCATGGGTATGAGGGTACTCTTGCTACCTCAGCATGGGTATGAGGGTACTCTTGCTACCTCAGCATGGGTATGAGGATACTCTTCCTACCTCAGCATGGGTATGAGGATACTCTTGCTACGTCAGCATGGGTATGAGGGTACTCTTGCTACCTCAGCATGGGTATGAGGGTACTCTTGCTACCTCAGCATGGGTATGAGGGTACTCTTGCTACCTCAGCATGGGTATGAGGGTACTCTTGCTACCTCAGCATGGGTATGAGGGTACTCTTGCTACCTCAGCATGGGTATGAGGGTACTCTTCCTACCTCAGCATGGGTATGAGGGTACTCTTCCTACCTCAGCATGGGTATCGGGTACTCTTGCTACGTAGACATGGGTAAAGCGCTCTCGGTGTGTTTACCTGTACCTGTAATTGTACCTGTAATTGTACCTGTAATTGTACCTGTAATTGTACCTGTAATTGTACCTGTAATTGTACCTGTAATTGTACCTGTAATTGTACCTGTAATTGTACCTGTAATTGTACCTGTAATTGTACCTGTGACATTTGTAAGTAACCTAAAACATTTACAAATACAAAATTTCAATCCCATCAATTTCAACACATAATTTTCAGCCTGATCTCGCTCTCTAATATTCGCTCATTTAGAAATTAATGATGGAAATTGTAATTACCAAATTGGAAGTTTGGCATTTCAAATTCAATGAAAGATCATTTGACAAAATTGCAGGAAAGAAATATGAACTTGTTCGCCCTGGCCTTGAACTTGTTCACTGTAGCTTTGAACTTGCTCGCCCTGGACTTGAACTTGTTCGCTGTGGCCTTGAACTTGTTCGCTGTGGTTTCATATTGTCTATCTACCCATCTATCTAGCTATTCTTATTAATATTCCGGTGTGTTTAATGATTTCGATCACAAAATATTGCTCCAAAACCTTCCAATTCAGTTAGGTTTAGGTACATTATAACACAGTACAGTTACAGCAAATAATTATAGATCGTTATGGCACTCAGTTGGTATAACTCGAAGTGTTCAGTGTCAGGCAATTTTCCAGTGACTCAATTCCTCATTATAAAAAAATAAGCCATTTCAACAAAATTTCTTAATATAACCCTTCAAAATCTTAATATATTAAAGGATTTCCAAAATATATGGAAATTTTTGGCCGCATTGTTTACTTGTAGTTGCTGAAGAATTTTCCTATTTTGAAAGTTGTTTGGGTTAGGATTAAATTATAAGTGGAAATTTAATCTAAAAATCTAAATTACTCCTTTAAACAATGATTAAAAGTGTACTGCTATACCCGTTGCCCAAAAATATAGAGCCTTCTTAAAATAAAATTAATTAAATTTTTCTCTCTCTCGTGACTCTTTAATGATATACTGTTGAAATGGCGCAGTTACCTTATGACTTGTGAGTGGTTAACAATAATTAGACTTTATGCGTCTGAAGCCCTACGTCTGGGATGCTTCCGGACGCAGGTTCGAATCCTCGTCACGGCCCTTGTGGATTTATTCCCTACAACTGGTTTATTCTGCAGAAACAGATTTATTTAAAGTATTTCAGCCAGTTCGTCTGTATGTACGAATATGTTGTGTTTTTGTGGGGGGTTGAGCTCTGCTCTTCCGGCCCGCCTCGCAACTGTCAATCAACTGTTTACTAACTACTTTTTTTTTTCTCTCTCTCTCTCCACACCACACACACACACACACCCCAGGAAGCAGCCCGTGACAGCTGACTAACTCCCAGGTACCTATTTACTGCTAGGTAACAGGGGCATTTAGGGTGAAAGAAACTTTGCCCATTTGTTTCTGCCTCGTGCGGGAATCGAACCCGCGCCACAGAATTACGAGTCCTGCGCGCTATCCACCAGGCTACGAAGCCCCCGTATGTACGAATATGTTCGAATACACCCCCCTCCGCCCAAAAAAAAAATTGAGTCAGGTAAATTATAAATTCATTTTGTTGGGGGACATGCAGCCTGTGAAAGTATATAATTTCAGGTAAATATTGAGGTAAACGCCATTACCCCTAACTGGCTGGAACCTTTTCAATGCTAGGCGAACAGAAGCATTAGGTGATAGGAATCGTGCCCAACCACTTCTACCCCCCACCCGAGATTCGAACATGGGGTTCCAGACTGCAAATCGAGAATGAATCCACCTCTAAAACCGAGACTCAGAAATGAGATTTAAAATTATAATTGGATTTCAGCTGAATATTAGCAAAAGATAGCTTATAGGTGATTAATTTGACAGTATTAATTCAGTTTCAATTACAACTATAATGGGATTTACAATCTCGTTTAACAATTAAAACCACGAAATACAATTTATTTTAATAATGTTATTGTTTTACAATTAAATTACATTTTCCTTCAGCTCGAAGACTAATTAATACTAATACTATAATTAGTATTAATTATAATACTAATAATGATAAAAATAATAATAAAAATAAATCATTGTGTCGGGGGGACAGGAAGCCAGAGTGTATTCAAACACGATTTGGCTTTTAATCTAACGTCGAAATAACTCATGAAACAATAATTCAAAGTGCCTTTGCCTTTCCCGAAAATAAAATAGACTCCCAACAACCTAATTAGCTCTACTTATTTCGCCAATCTTGAACTACACGCAATACTATTGTTATCAATGTGATGAAATGATGCAATTACCTTATGATTTACGATAGTTGTAAAATAAAAGGATTGTGTGCGTTTCAACACATGGAAATCTAACGTGTTTCATTTTGCATTACATTGCTTATCTTGAGATGATTTCGGGGCTTTAGTGTCCCCGCGGCCCGGTCCTCGACCAGGCCTCCACCCCCCAGGAAGCAGCCCGTGACAGCTGACTAACTCCCAGGGGCCAGATTCACGAAAGCACTTACGCAAGCACTTACGAACGTGTACATCTTTCCTCAATCTTTGATGACTTTGGTTACATTTATTAAACAGTTTACAAGCATGAAAACTTCCCATTCAACTGTTGTTATTGTTATAAACAGCCTCCTGGTGCTTCGGAGCTCATTAACTGTTTAATAATTGGAAACAGAGCCGCCAAAGATTGAGAAAAGATGTATAGGTTCGTAAGTGTTTGCGTAAGTGCTTTCGTGAATCTGGCCCCAGGTACCTATTTACTGCTAGGTAACAGGGGCATTCAGGGTGAAAGAAACTTTGCCCATTTGTTTCCGCCTCGTGCGGGAATCGAACCCGCGTCACAGAATTACGAGTCCTGCGCGCTATCCACCAGGCTACGAGGCCCCTACTGCTTACTCCAAGGGTCTCGTTAGTCATTCAGCGACCATAGCAGGTGAACTATTACCTAAACGACCCGTTGACCCGTTGACGTCGCCGGTATACGCCAGTATCAACCAATAGCAGGGCTAGATGTCACGGTCGTCTGAGCCGGGATGGTCCGGGTTGAGGGGGAACGGTATCCGGATTTAGATTCAGTGAGGACGCGTCTGGAGTAGGAATTGGTGCATTGCCAGAACCGCTACTGATATATCTCTCCGAGCACCCCGGTGATATGGGGGACACCCTCTGGTGAGTCTAGAGAACACACCAGCAGTGCTCTAGAGGCTCTAGACAATAGAGTAGCGCTCTAGAGGTCCTAGACAACAGAGCAGCGCTCTAGAGGTCCTAGACAACAGAGCAGCGCTCTAGATAGCACAAGAGCAACACCAGCAGTGCTCGAGAGGCGCTAAACAGCACAACGGCGGTCTTAATGCTCCAGATAACACAGCAGCAGTGCTCTAGAGGCTCTAGATAACAGAGCAGCGCTCTAGAAGCTTTAGATAACACAGCAGCGCTCTAGAGACTAAATAACAACGGGAGTTCACGTTAGCTTACCGGATATTCTCTTTTCTTGACTTTCAATTGCGATTTTAATTAATGAAAAATGCGGCGTGGAGAGAAAACCTTTAAAAAAGGAGGAGAAGGAATAGCAGAAGAAGAAGAAGAAGGAGGAGTAGGAGGAAGAGGATGAAGAATACCTAATCGCTTAAAATAATTGATCTGTAGACTTGATAGAGAGATAGTTAACCCTCAGAGTGTTTCAGTGTTGATTCATTTATAGCATCATTTGTTCACTTAATGAAAAAGTGCTCTTTGACACTTTAAAACAATTTGTAAATCATATAATGTTAGATATATAATATTAAATTTATCTAATCATATAGTTCATAGAAGTTTTTTTGTGTGTGATTTAAGTTTTGAGTAAATTCGCATTACCTATGAGAGTGCTCTGGGCTGCCGTGGGGAACGGTTATCTTGAGGTTATCTTGAGATGATTTCGGGACATTTAGTGTCCCCACGGCCCGGTCCTCGACCAGACCTCCACCCCCAGGAAGCAGCCCGTGACAGCTGACTAACACCCAGGTACCTATTTTACTGCTAGGTAACGGTTGTTTAGTCTGGCCCCCTGCAGTACGTTGTCATCAACCCGGGGTGGTGTGTGGACCTGGGTGTAGCTCCTGAAGTGGTCTGCGTCACGTGTTTCTCCTGAGAGGCTCTCTGGGGGCCGTGACGGTCTGCAGTATGGGCGGGACTGTGCCCTCTGTCACCAGGCAGGACTCCATTGGCTTGGAGTTTTCTGGGAGTGCTTCCCACCACGCAGTAGAGGTGGCGTTACTCGATACGTTACGTGTTCCTGTGGAGTCTGTGTGTGTGGTGTGCAGTTGCTTCCTGGGAGGCGGGCGATTGTGAAGTTCGGCTCCTCAGTGATTTACCAGGATCTCGTCGCGCGCTATGATGGGCGCTCTTTCACTGCCTGACAGTGAAAGTGGGCCAGTGACCCTTTATGATTGTTGTGGTGCCCACGATGTATGTGGCGGTGCATGGGATACCCTTCGAGTTCCCTGAGGATCTTCTAGGTCGGTACTTTGCCCTTTTTGGGCGGGTCCTTCAGGTGAGGATGAATGCCGTCCTTACCAGGAGGTGGAAGGGGGTCCCGTGTGGGACCCGCACTCTCACCCTGCGCCTCAGGGATCCTATACCGCTCTCCATCATGCTGTTGGGGTTCCCGTTTCGTGCCTTTCACGCCGGCCAGCCTAGGACATGTTACAGGTGCGGCCTACCGGGCCACCAGGCTGTGAGGAGCGCCGGGTCACCCCTGTTATCCTCTTCCAAGAGGACGATTTTCCCCGTTGTCGGCCCCCGGACCTGTCTCCAAGTGCTGGGATGTGTGTGATGCTTCCTTGTCGGCTTCTGCCCCGGTGTTGGATCCCACGGGTCGCCTGGGTGTGAAACCCTTCCCCGTGGTCACGGCCGCCAGGGGCGTGGTCCCTAAGTCGAAGCGTTTGGGCTACACTTGGGATGACAGGGCGCGTCCGGTCCCGTGGTACTCTTCAGTCAGCTATTTGGGTGCCACGGATAAAGGGGGTTTATTTATAGGGTGCCTGATTTAATGCCTCAGCCTTGTGCGTCTCCTGGTCTCGACCAGTGCCCGAAGACGTCACGCTGATTTAGGAGGCTTACTGCTTACGCTTTCCCGCGCTGGAGTTAACGGATAAATATGGATAGTACTTGTGTTTTGATTTGTGTACTTCCTGTGTTTTTGTTGCCAGGTCTGCTATATGTATATGTATATATGTCTGCTATATATATATATATATATATATATATATATATATATATATATATATATATATATATATATATATATATATATATTAGTATATTTTGGTAGCAGTCTTTCCTGTAGACATATATTATTAAATATTATTAAATATGACCGAAAAAGTAAGATTAATAATTCTAACACGAATTTTCTCAATCTTTCGTACATTTCTTTTCACTGTTGGAGGTAATTCAAAAATCAATTCTCCAAAATTCATTTTTATTTCTAGTCTGACGCGACACTTGAGCGCGTTTCGTAAAACTTATTACATTTTCAAAGACTTTACACATACACAACTGAATAGAACTTACATATCTCCAATTTGTTTATATCTACATATGAGTGAGGTGGATGGGGTGAGGTGGTATTTAATAGGGTATTAATTTCATCAACACAAGACACAACACGAAACAATGGGTATTGAAATGGAAGTGATTGTAGAAAGCCTATTGGTCCATATTTCTTGATGCTTCTATATTGGAGCGGAGTCTTGTCGGAAAATCCGACACCATTTAATAATCATACAGATAATAGCTGTGTTGTATAAACAAGTTACCCATAGAAAACGTAACTTGTAGTGGAATTACCGTCTAAAGAAAACGGGATATCATCACCACATACTATTATAATTCACCAGCTATTTTGCTGGGAATTATTCTTAAATACATTAGTCTTTGGACTTTACCATCATAAAAACATCTTATATAAATTAACTTAATTATCAATATTAAAGTAGAGTAAATGTGACCCTTCTATCACTTTCTGAAATCTGGACAATGTAAGCCAGGCATCAGGGAGGAAGGAGGGCAGCCATGGTTGTGTCACATCCGAGACGCGTGGAGCAAATTCGGCTCCTATCATATCTGGACAATGTCGGCCAGGCGTCAATAGTATGGAGTGTTAGATGCAGCCATTGTTGATACTAGACCAGAGGCTCACGGGAGCAAATTCGGCTCCTGTTAATTTACTTGGATGTAGTGTTATGGAAACCAGAAGTGTACCATTATCAACACGCTGTCTACAAATCAAGTTAAGTGTTCTTTCCGAAACCCATTATCTTTCATTTATGGCCATTAATGTCATTATATAGGGTGAGCCGGTTAGAGCACGTGGAAACCTCAAACTAAAGGTAATTAAGCCAGGTCTTCAATGTTCCATGTACAGTATTTTCTCTGATATAGCTTGTCATATATAGGATTCTGGCTTCACAGCTAGCGCACTTTTGACAGGTCAAGACGAGGAAGCAAGATTTTGTGCACCAGTTACTGGGTGATGGAAGCTACCTCAAAGAGGATAATTTGGTGTCTACACCCTAGTTATACCTGGTGGACTAACCTGCTGTACTATAAGATAAGGAACCTCTTCAATGTATGTAGTTAATTCTGTAGTTTGATTGGCTGCATATATATTAATTTAATAACCCCCCCTAATGTGTAGAGGATCGATTTGTGAGATTGAGATTATTGCAGAAATACAGTCCACTTATCATTATACAAATTGCTATCGAAGTATATAAATTAACGTAAATATAAATTCATATAAATTAAATAAATATAAATCTCACAGGTCGGTTCCCACAGAGTCTTGAGGTGGGTAGAATATAGTTGTGCATTAATTGGCTGTTGATTGCTGGTGTTGACTTCTTAATGTGCAGTGCCTCACAAACGTCAAGCCGTCTGCTATCGCTGTATCTATCGATGATTTCTGTGTTGTTTACTAGGATTTCTCTGGCGATGGTTTGGTTGTGGGAAGAGATTATATGTTCCTTAATGGAGCTCTGTTGCTTATGCATCGTTAAACGCCTAGAAAGAGACGTTGTTGTCTTGCCTATATACTCGGTTTTTTGGAGCTTACAGTCCCCAAGTGGGCATTTGAAGGCATAGACGACGTTGGTCTCTTTTAAAGCGTTCTGCTTTGTGTCTGGAGAGTTTCTCATGAGTAGGCTGGCCGTTTTTCTGGTTTTATAGTAAATCGTCAGTTGTATCCTCTGATTTTTGTCTGTAGGGATAACGTTTCTATTAACAATATCTTTCAGGACCCTTTCCTCCGTTTTATGAGCTGTGGAAAAGAAGTTCCTGTAAAATAGTCTAATATGGGGTATAGGTGTTGTGTTAGTTGTCTCTTCAGAGGTTGCATGGCGTTTCACTTTCCTTCTTATGATGTCTTCGACGAAACCATTGGAGAAGCCGTTGTTGACTAGGACCTGCCTTACCCTACAGAGTTCTTCGTCGACTTGCTTCCATTCTGAGCTGTGGCTGAGAGCACGGTCGACATATGCGTTAACAACACTCCTCATTGTACCTGTCTGGGCAGTCGCTGTTGGCATTTAGGCACATTCCTATGTTCGTTTCCTTAGTGTAGACTGCAGTGTGGAAACCTCCGCTCTTTTCCATGACTGTTACATCTAGAAAGGGCAGCTTCCCATCCTTTTCCATCTCGTAAGTGAAACGCAGCACGGAACTCTGCTCAAATGCCTCCTTCAGCTCCTGCAGATGTCTGACATCAGGTACCTGTGTAAAAATGTCGTCAACATACCTGCAGTATATGGCTGGTTTCAAGTTCATGTCGACTAAGACTTTTTGCTCGATGGTACCCATGTAGAAGTTTGCAAACAGGACACCTAGGGGAGAACCCATGGCGACCCCATCTACTTGCTTATACATGTGCCCATCCGGGCTCAAGAAGGGTGCCTCTTTAGTACAAGCTTGGAGTAGTTTCCTCAGAATATTTTCTGGTATGTCAAGAGGAGTACAGGCTGGATCACGATACACTCTGTCAGCTATCATCCCGATTGTCTCGTCCACAGGTACGTTGGTAAACAGCGATTCTACGTCCAACGAGGCTCTTATCCCTGTGGCCCGTGTGCCCCGCATTAAGTCAACAAATTCCTTTGGAGACTTCAGGCTGAAGGCGCAAGGAACATAAGGAGTCAGCAGGCTGTTGAGTCGCTTCGCCAGTCTGTACGTGGGTGTGGGTATCTGGCTAATGATTGGCCGAAGTGGGTTTCCAGGCTTGTGTGTCTTGACATTTCCATACGTATATCCAGGTTTATATTCCCCAATGATCTTTGGCAGGTGGAGTCCGGATTTCTTGGCGTTCACAGTTTCGATCAGTTTGTTGACCTTTGCTTTCAATTCGGCTGTAGTGTCCTTCGTTACCCTTTGGAACTTAGTTTGGTCAGAGAGTATGAGGTTCATTTTCGCCAGATATTAGTCTTTTTTAAGAATGACATATATTGGCGACTTGTCACCTCTCCTGACAACTATCTCCTTGTTCTCACGAAGGCTTTTAGCTGCCACTTTGAGCTCGGGGGACAGTATGGTGCTTCTGTAATTGCCTCGATTCTTTCCTCCTTCTGCAATAAGTTCTGCTTGTAAGGTATCTTTGGTAGTGACCTTCTTTTGTGTCTCGAGGTCGAATATGTCGTCCAACAGAATTTCCAACTCTACTTTCCGGGCCATCTCACTCGGTCTGGACATAACGTGACAGTTTATGCCCAGATTTAGGAGAGTGACTTGGTCCTCAGTGAGGTTAATTCCTGCAAGGTTCAGGAAGCCATCTCTTGGTCGTGGAATTGCCATAGGTCCTCCATATAATGTTGTTAGTTTCTTGATAATCCTTGTTTCAGTGCTGAGGTGATGTTGGTCTGTGAGGATGTCGAGGTGTTGTTCAATGCGGGTACGGATACTATGGTCGATGTTGCTATTTCTCCACTCGTTTGTAGCATGAAGTAGTTGCGTTTTGTTGTCTTTGATTTCATTCTCTGCCTTGTATATCTGATCACGAATCAGATCCTGGCGATATTTTATCGTGAAGGCTTGATTCCTTGCTGCTGGGTCGTGCACTTTAATATTAGTATATTTTGGTAGCAGTCTTTCCTGTAGACATATATTATTAAATATGACCGAAAAAGTAAGATTAATAATTCTAACACGAATTTTCTCAATCTTTCGTACATTTCTTTTCACTGTTGGAGGTAATTCAAAAATCAATTCTCCAAAATTCATTTTTATTTCTAGTCTGACGCATTTCAATGTTATTTCAGTGTTTCCTGTTATGTGCTTATTTGTTTTTCAGTTTTGTGTTTTGCTTTTGTGCTAAACATGTCTCACTGCTTGTACTGTTTTTTTTTTTTTTGGTCAGACTGTTTTATTGTATTTATTGTGATTTATCAATAAATACAATAAAACATATGCACTAATTCGATTGTTAGACTTATAGAGGTAATGGGTATTGAAACGCGTATAACCGCTCTTAGCAGTTAAAGGTTTTAGGTGAAATAAGTGAAAAAGGAGAAAATAAAAGGGACTTTTATTTTATTTATACATAAAGGGACTTTTTATGTTATTCCGAGAGAATTATAGATATAAGAAGAAGAACAACTCAGAAGTGAAGAACAGCGAAAGAGGGAGGAGAATATATGACATATTGAAGGGGAAGAGAAATGAAAGACTTGATGGTCAGTGATTAAGACTTAAAGATGAATCTGAAGATAAGGTTGAGACACACACTCTCCCTCTCTCTCTCTTCTCTCTCTCTCTCTCTCTCTCTCTCTATCTCTCTCTCTCTCTCTCTCTCTCTCTCTCTCTCTCTCTCTCTCTCTCTCTCTCTCTCTCTCTCTCTCTCTCTCTCTCTCTCTCTCTCTCTCTCTCTCTCTCTCTCTCTCTCTCTCTCTCTCTCTCTCTCTCTCTCTCTCTCTCTCTCTCTCTCTCTCTCTCTCTCTCTCTCTCTCTCTCTCTCTCTCTCTCTCTCTCTCTCTCTCTCTCTTTCTCTCTCTCTCTCTCTCTCTTCAATCACTCTGCAATAACAGAAAATTTCACTAACAAATTGCATAATTGCTAAATCCTCAGCTGCAATAATATCAATGAGTCTTGTTGACAGAGTTCCATCAGACTCTCCTGGTGGTAATGCCCAAACGGCTTCGTCGTCTATACACATGGTTAAGTGGAATTGGCAGTGAGGTACCCAGTGGAGTGGTTCCTGGCCTCGTGGGTTCGAATCCTATCGGGATTATAATGTGTGTGTTATGATGATGAAATAGTAATTAGGAGAGATAGGTTAAAAAAATGGAATTTAATATTTAACAACGGTCAGGGAAAGACTTTTTGCACACAGATGACCACGTGAAGCAGACCCACGTACAGATAACCACGTGAACCAGACTCCACCAACAGATCACCACGTGAACCAGACTCCACCTACAGATGCCCACGTGAACCAGACCCCACCAACAGATCACCACGTGAACCAGACCCCACCAACAGATGCCCACGTGAACCAGACCCCACCAACAGATGCCCACGCGAACCAGACCCCACCAACAGATGCCCACGTGAACCAGACCCCACCTACAGATCACCACGTGAACCAGACCCCACCAACAGATGCCCACGTGAACCAGACCCCACCTACAGATCACCACGCGAACCAGACCCCACCTACAGATCACCACGCGAACCAGACCCCACCAACAGATCACCACGCGAACCAGACCCCACCAACAGATCACCACGCGAACCAGACCCCACCAACAGATCACCACGTGAACCAGACCCCACCAACAGATCACCACGTGAACCAGACCCCACCAACAGATGCCCACGTGAACCAGACCCCACCAACAGATGACCACGTGAACCAGATCTCACCAACAGATGCCCACGTGAACCAGACCCCACCAACAGATCACCACGTGAACCAGACCCCACCAACAGATGCCCACGTGAACCAGACCCCACCAACAGATCACCACGTGAACCAGACCCCACCAACAGATGACCATGTGAACCAGACCCCACCAACAGATGCCCACGTGAACCAGACCCCACCAACAGATGACCACGTGAACCAGACCCCACCAACAGATGCCCACGTGAACCAGACCCCACCTACAGATCACCACGCGAACCAGACCCCACCAACAGATGCCCACGTGAACCAGACCCCACCAACAGATGACCACGTGAACCAGATCCCACCAACAGATGCCCACGTGAACCAGACCCCACCAACAGATCACCACGTGAACCAGACCCCACCAACAGATGCCCACGTGAACTAGACCCCACCAACAGATCACCACGTGAACCAGACCCCACCAACAGATCACCACGTGAACTAGACCCACCAACCAATCTCACGCACGCAAATGTCTTTCGCAACTCTGACATCTCATATAACAAACACCTTAACCCAACATAAAAAAAAATTCGCTTCCAGAGTTCAAAGTTGAGTAATTATATCTCGGCTCAAATGTTCAACTCATCTTCAGCGTCAAAGAGAAGTTGTTAAGATGACACACACGTCAGACACATGTCGTCTGTGTGGATTAGTTAATTAGCAATTCAGAACTGCCTTTCAGTCATTGCTAATTATCTTCGTATTAATTACCTGTTGACTCCCGGGGATTGTTTCAGCTCTGATTGGTTCTCAGTCCATTCTCTCAACTCTGATTGGTTCTCAGTCCATTCTCTCAGCTCTGATTGGTTCTCAGTCCATTCTCTCAGGTCTGATTGGTTCTCAGTCCATTCTCTCAGCTCTGGTGAGTTCTAAGTCCATTCTCTCAGCTCTGGTGGGTTGTCAGTCCATTCTCTCAGCTCTGGTGGGTTCTAAGTTCATTCTCTCAGCTCTGGTGGGTTCTAAGTTCATTCTCTCAGCTCTGGTGGGTTCTAAGTTCATTCTCTCAGCTCTGGTGGGTTCTAAGTTCATTCTCTCAGCTCTGGTGGGTTCTAAGTTCATTCTCTCAGCTCTGGTGGGTTCTAAGTTCATTCTCTCAGCTCTGGTGGGTTCTAAGTTCATTCTCTCAGCTCTGGTGGGTTCTCAGTCCATTCTCTCAGCTCTGGTGGGTTCTAAGTTCATTCTCTCAGCTCTGGTGGGTTCTAAGTTCATTCTCTCAGCTCTGGTGGCAAATAGATAGTTAACCTGACTGATTATAGACAGACAGGAGGTGAACTTGTGAATGAGCAGACAGACAGACTGAGAGATAGACAAACAGAGACAAACAGACTGAGAGAACAGACAGACTGAGAGAACAGACGGACTGAGAGTGACAGACAGACTGAGAGACAGACAGACTGAGAGAACCGACGGACTGAGACAGACAGAGAGAGACAGACAAACAGACTGAGAGAACAGACAGACAGAGAGACAGACAGGCAGACTGAGACAGACAGACAGACTGAGACAGACAAACAGACTGAGAGACAGACAGACAGAATGAGAGACAGACAGACAGACAGACAGACTGAGAGACAGACAGACAGAGACAGACAGACAGACTGAGAGACAGACAGACAGACAGAGAGAACAGACAGACTGAGAGACAGACAGACTAAGAGACAGACAGACAGACAGACAGAGACAGACAGACAGAATGAGACAGACAGACAGACTGAGACAGACAGACAGACTGAGACAGACAGACAGAGACAGACAGACAGACTGAGACAGACAGACAGAGACAGACAGACAGACTGAGACAGACAGACAGGCTGAGACAGACAGACAGAGACAGACAGACAGACAGACTGAGACAGACAGACTGAGACAGACAGACAGACAGAGACAGACAGACAGAATGAGACAGACTGAGACAGACAGACAGAGACAGACAGACAGACTGAGACAGACAGACAGAGACAGACAGACAGACTGAGACAGACAGACAGAGACAGACAGACAGACAGAGACAGACAGACAGAATGAGACAGACTGAGACAGACAGACAGAGACAGACAGAGAGACTGAGAGAACAGACAGACTGAGACAGACAGACAGACAGACAGACAGGCTGAGACAGACAGACAGACACCACCCCCCCCCGCCACCCTTACCTGAGCATCGTTAGCGAGTTTACACGAAAAATTCTCAACCCATTTCTTCCTTGATGAAAATTTTTTGAAGTCTTTATCACTCCCGTTTCTCCTCTTCTTGTCATCTGAACTCTCTCTCTTTCTCTCTCTCTCTCTCTCTCTCTCTCTCTCTCTCTCTCTCTCTCTCTCTCTCGCTCTCTCTCTCTCTCTCTCTCTCTCTCTCTCTCTCTCTCTCTCTCTCTCTCTCTCTCTCTCTCTCTCTCTCTCTCTCTCTCTCTCTCTCTCTCTCTCTCTCTCTCTCTCTCGCTCTCTCGCTCTCTCTCTCTCTCTCTCTCTCTCTCTCTCTCTCTCTCTCTCTCTCTCTCTCTCTCACTTAAAGGTCTATTATATCTCATTTAAAGTTCTATTATATATCCTTTAAATGCCTATTATATGTCCGTTAAATTCCTATTATATCTCACTTAGACCCTTCTATTATATATCCTTTAAATGTCTATTACCTTTCCCTTAAAATGACCATTATATCTCCTTAAATGTCTATTATATCATCCTAAAATGTTTATTTACGTCTCATAAATATCCATCATATCTCCTATCAATGTCCATTATATCTCTCTTAATTCTATTTATGAGTGGATTAAGAGAGACAATTCTTAATTCTCTTCCACCCTTAACTCTTGCTTTAATTGTCACTTAACACGCCCTGAGCCCCTTCCTTACACCTACACACACACACACACACACACACACACACACACACACACACACACACACACACACACACACACACACACATCCAAGAGTCAATGCTCGATCCTGCAGACACAACTAGGTGAGCACACACACACACACACACACACACACACACACACACACACACACACACACACACACACACATCCAAGAGTCAATGCTCGATCCTGCAGACACAACTAGGTGAGCACACACACACACACACACACACACACACACTAGCACACACACTCACCCGCCTCGACACCTTCCTCAAAAAAACACCTGGTGTACCGGAAGGTGTTTTTTTTTTTAATATGTTCCCCCAATAAAAACTTTTCCTCTTGGCGGTTTAGAACCGTTATCGTGTTCTCAGTTTTCTATGATTTCTTTTGCTGGGGGTGCTGGGGGGGGGGACTGTTTTTCTTCGTAATATGATATTCTTCAGTTGTTTTGTCTGTTTTTCTTGCTTTATTTACTGTCCATTATCTCTGTTGCATTCACTTCCGTTTCTGTTTTCCTCACTTCTGACTTTTATCTCTTTTTTTTATTCCTTACTAATCGTTTCCAATTTCTATTTGCTTCCTAATTGTTTTTTTTATATGAAAGGAAAAAAAAAGCGTCTCTTTTAAATTATTAATTTATTCGTATTGTCTCTTAGATTGTTTAACTGCCCAGATCTTAGTGTTTTTCTCAAAATATTCTTAGAAATGTTACAATGTTTTCTATTTGAGCTGTGTGTGGTTGAAGGCTGACATGAGGCTTCCACTTAGAGCCCAGAGCTCAAGCCCAGAGCTTAAGCCCAGAGCTCAACTTGCGGTAATTGGGTGACTGTCGATTGTTAACTGTTAAGTCGATATTATAGTTAAATATCCCCAACCTTGACCTGGATTCGCACAAGCACTTACGCAAGCACTTAAGAACGTGTACATCTTTCCCCCTCAATCTTTAACGGCTTTTGGTTACATTTATTAAACAGGTTTACAAGCATGCAAACTTGCCAATCAACTGTTTTTATTGTTATAAACAGCCTCCTGGTGCTTCGGAGCTCATTAACTGTTTAATTATTGTAAACGAAGCCGCCAAAGACTGACAAAAGATGGACAGGTTCGAAGGTGCTTGCGTAACGGCTTCGTGAATCTGGCCTCGGATTCTTTTTGACAGAGGAGGATAATTTGGATAGAAACTGTGTGTATTTGGAGGGGAGACTTTAGAGGGAGAGTTGCCGCTCAAGGGACTTACCCAACTATCATATATTGTTCGTGTGTAAATTTTTTGCGTACAATTTTTGTTTTGTTTACATGAGGCAAAACAAACCAAAAAAATTGGACGCAAATAAAAAAAAATGCACACGAGCAATAAATTATATATGGTTAAACAATTGGTGATTGTTGTTGTGTGGTTGGTGATTGTTGTTGGTGATTGTTATTAGTGATTGTTGTTGGTGATTGTTATTAGTGATTGTTGTTGGTGATTGTTATTAGTGATTGTTGTTGGTGATTGTTTTTAGTGATTGTTGTTGGTGATTGTTTTTAGTGATTGTTGTTGGTGATTGTTATTAGTGATTGTTGTTGGTGATTGTTGTTGGTGATTGTTGTTGGTGATTGTTATTAGTGATTGTTGTTGGTCATTGTTATTAGTGATTGTTGTTGGTGATTGTTGTTGGTGATTGTTGTTGGTGATTGTTATTAGTGATTGTTGTTGGTGATTGTTGTTGGTGATTGTTATTAGTGATTGTTGTTGGTGATTGTTGTTGGTGATTGTTATTAGTGATTGTTGTTGGTGATTGTTATTAGTAATTGTTGTTGGTGATTGTTGTTGGTGATTGTTGTTGGTGATTGTTGTTGGTGATTGTTGCTGGTGGGTATTGTACTTTCTGAGAAGCCCCCATAGAGTAGGGGGACCAGAGTAGGTGTAGATGCGCATGAGGGTGATGCGCAACCACTACGGGCCATCGGGGGATCGAACGCCGAACCTGCATGAATCAAGGGCATCATCATCTTATCAACCAGGCCAAGTAATACACCTTGACCACACCCTTAATTCACACCCTGAATACACCCTGAACCCAAACCAATGCAAATTCTAGGCTCATACCATTTTCTATACCAAATATTACTACAGTATACATATATATATATATATATATATATATATATATATATATATATATATATATATATATATATATATATATATATATATATATATATATATATATATATATATATATATATATATTATTAAATATGACCGAAAAAGTAAGATTAATAATTCTAACACGAATTTTCTCAATCTTTCGTACATTTCTTTTCACTGTTGGAGGTAAATCGAAAATCAAAAATGAACTTGAAACCGGCCATATACTGCAGGTATGTTGACGACATTTTTACACAGGTACCTGATGTCAGACATTTGCAGGAGCTGAAGGAGGCATTTGAGCTGAGTTCCGTGCTGCGTTTCACTTACGAGATGGAAAAGGATGGGAAGCTGCCCATTCTAGATGTAACAGTCATGGAAAAGAGCGGAGGTTTCCACACTGCAGTCTACACTAAGGAAACGAACATAGGAATGTGCCTAAATGCCAACTGTGACTGCCCAGACAGGTACAAGAGGAGTGTTGTTAACGCATATGTCGACCGTGCTCTAAGCCACAGCTCAGAATGGAAGCAAGTCGACGAAGAACCCTGTAGGGTAAGGCAGGTCCTAGTCAACAACGGCTTCTCCAATGGTTTCGTCGAAGGCATCATAAGAAGGAAAGTGAAACGCCATGCAACCTCTGAAGAGACAACTAACACAACACCTATACCCCCTATTAGACTATTTTACAGGAACTTCTTTTCCACAGCTCATAAAACAGAGGAAAGGGTCCTGAAAGATATTGTAAATAGAAACGTTATCCCTACAGACAAAAATCAGAGGATACAACTGACGATTTACTATAAAACCAGAAAAACGGCCAGCCTACTCATGAGAAACTCTCCAGACACAAAGCAGAACGCTTTAAAAGAGACCAACGTCGTCTATGCCTTCAAATGCCCACTTGGGGACTGTAAGCTCCAAAAAACCCAGTATATAGGCAAGACAACAACATCTCTTTCTAGGCGTTTAACGATGCATAAACAACAGGGCTCCATTAAGGAACATATAATCTCTTCCCACAACCAAACCATCGCCAGAGAAATCCTAGTAAACAACACAGAAATCATCGATAGATACAGCGATAGCAGGCGGCTTGACGTTTGCGAGGCACTACACATTAAGAAGTCAACACCAGCAATCAACAGCCAATTAATGCACAACTACATTTTACCCACCTCAAGACTCCGCTCCAATATAGAAGCATCAAGAAATATGGACCAATAGGCTTTCTACAATCACTTCCATTTCAATACCCTGTAACGGGGGGTGGGGGGAAATAGCTCTATCTTGTCCATTATTCCACCCCCCAGTTAACTAACGAGGCCGGGGGAAACAGCTCTCTCTAGTCCGTTATCCCGTCCCCAGTTAGCTAACTATTCTAGAGCATTCCCAGAGTTCCTAAGGCAACCTCTCTCGTTCAACACCTTGTAACCTAGGTATTTGACTACCTAGGTGCTAAGACTACAAGGCGCCGTAACTGGATCAGCTACCCGAAACTCTAGAGAGAACTCTAGAATACAGAATCTTTGCCACAAACGTATAAGTGAAAACGAAAGGAAAGAAAGGAATAGTGAAGTAATTAGTGAGGGTTTGGGGTGAGAGGCAGAGAGGTGGGAGGAGCGAGGAGGGTCATTAGTTGAAAGTGAAAGTTTAGAGAGGGGTGGAGGGAGAGGAATAGATAGGTAGAAGTAGAAGAGTAGATAGTAGAAGTAGAAAAGTAGATAGTAGAAGACGAAATGCTGCCACCATCCATTCATGATCATTACATACAAGACAAGGAATGGAACTTGCCTGTATCACAAAATTCTCAAAGGATGTTATCATGAGATCATTATTAGTATGGTCCCATCTTTATCATGTACTCATTCTAAACCATGAAACCAGTAACCACAGAGGCTTTCTCACCTCAACTCAAAGCTCTAAGGAACAAAGTTAAACACAATTTAAATAATAAATTCATAATTATATTTCCCATGAAGTATCATAATTTAGCAATTCAATTAAAATGTTCCAGTTTAATATGCAAAGTGAGTCATCATCCAAGAATTCGAGAACCCTACAACTTGACTGCCCCTGATCATCACACAACATATGTAAACACGACCAAGTCACCTTACTGCTCAACTCACCAAGTGTCTCTGCCTATAGCTGGATAGAGAGGGGGGGGGGTCTGTAGTTGACAGAGACTCCCGCCCTGCCGGCCGACAGCCTCCCTGCTAGGGCCGTCTCCTCTGCTTCTGCTGACTGCCGTTCTGTCTGTTAATGCTTCAATGCTCTATGCTCCCTCAGTATATATTGGGGACCCTAGTACTAACTCCGCCCACAAGTAGATAGCCTCCGGCACTACCAAGCCACTCCTTAAACGTCGGCATGTTTGAAGGCTACCAGACTACAATTATAAGCTTAGCGGAAGCAAGGTGAAATTCTCATGATCTGACCTCAGGTCACTTGGGGTCATTAACGGTTAGAGGTGTGAGATCTCCGCCGACAACTTGGCGCCTTTCCAAATCCCTGTCTGTGACTCATATTCTATATATATTTTAAATAAACTAACTCAAACACTTTTACAGTGTTACAACCCATTGTTTCGTGTTCTGTCTTGTGTTGATGAAATTAATACCCTATTAATGCCACCTCTTGTTCTGTCTTGTGTTGATGAAATTAATACCCTATTAATGCCACCTCACCCCATCCACCTCACTCAAATGTAGATATAAACGAAACCAGGAGATGTGTAAGTTCTATTCAGTTGTGTATTTGTAAACTAAAAGTCTTTGAAAATGTAATAAGTTTTACGAAACGCGCTCGTGTCGCGTCAGACTAGAAATAAAAATGAATTTTGGAGAATTGATTTTTGATTTACCTCCAACAGTGAAAAGAAATGTACGAAAGATTGAGAAAATTCGTGTTAGAATTCATTAATCTTACTTTTTCGGTCATATTTAATAATATATGTCTACAGGAAAGACTGCTACCAAAATATACTAATATATATATATATAAATATATATATATATATATATATATATATATATATATATATATATATATATATATATATATATATATATATATATATATATATATATATATATATATATATATTTAAGTTATGAAAGTGTCGGTCAAATTTGGCCGCCATCTTGTCAGGAGGTCAAGCTTGACGTCATCGTTGATTGTCAACAATCCATTAGGGGTCATTAACGACCTCGTAAATTGATCGTTAAGTGTCGCTCCTCCAGCAGCGCTCCGCCTCAGCCTATTGTGGAACAACGACTAGTCTAGTCGTGGCTGAGTGGGCGTCGTGGTGGACCTTTGTCCGTGTTCGTCTCTCCATTTGTGTCGTATTTGGTGGTGCTGGGGTGTTGTATGTGTAGTGTGTCGTTGTGTATGTGTAGTGTGTCGTTGTGTATGTGTAGTGTGTCGTTGTGTATGTGTAGTGTGTCGTTGTGTATGTGTAGTGTGGCGTTGTGTATGTGTAGTGTGTCGTTGTGTATGTGTAGTGTGTCGTTGTGTATGTGTAGTGTGTCGTTGTGTATGTGTAGTGTGTCGTTGTGTATGTGTAGTGTGGCGTTGTGTATGTGTAGTGTGTCGTTGTGTATGTGTAGTGTGTCGTTGTGTATGTGTAGTGTGTCGTTGTGTATGTGTAGTGTGTCGTTGTGTATGTGTAGTGTGGCGTTGTGTATGTGTAGTGTGTCGTTGTGTATGTGTAGTGCATGTAGTGTGTCGTTGTGTATGTGTAGTGTGTCGTTGTGTATGTGCAGTGTGGCGTTGTGTATGTGTAGTGTGTCGTTGTGTATGTGTAGTGTGGCGTTGTGTATGTGTAGTGTGGCGTGGAGAGTCAAGCGTTAACTGGAAATATGATAAAAAAAAAATACTATATATTCCTGTTTAGTACCAAACATTATTAGTTTTTTTAAATAAATGACTGCAATTTGGAAAGAGCTTCCAAACATATTATCAAATTTATAAATATAAATATATATAAATTGTTCGCCACTAAAGAATACCTCTAATTGTTTAAGAAGATAAGTATGTAAGAGTTTTAAATAATAACTGAGGCGATGAGTCACAATAACGTGGCTGAAGTATGTTGACCAGACCACACACTAGAAGGTGAAGGGACGACGACGTTTCGGTCCGTCCTGGACCATTCTCAAGTCGATTCTCACAATCGACTTGAGAATGGTCCAGGACGGACCGAAACGTCGTCGTCCCTTCAATTTCTAGTGTGTGGTCTGGTCAACATCAATAACTGAGGGATTGAGTGGTGCGAAAGAGAGAGAGAGAGAGAGACAGAGAGAGAGAGAGAGAGAGAGAGAGAGAGACAGAGAGAGAGAGAGACAGAGAGAGAGAGAGAGAGAGACAGAGAGAGAGAGAGAGAGAGAGAGAGAGAGAGAGAGAGAGAGAGAGAGAGAGAGAGAGAGAGAGAGAGAGAGAGAGAGAGAGAGAGAGAGAGTGAGAGTGAGAGAGAGAGAGAGAGAGAGAGAGAGAGAGAGAGAGAGTGAGAGTGAGAGAGAGAGAGAGAGAGAGAGAGAGAGAGAGAGAGAGAGAGAGAGAGAGAGAGAGAGAGAGAGGGTAGGAATACAGTTGCAACATAGATAGATGTTGCGTAGATGCGCGTGATATCAATCAACCGACCAAGTTAAGGCTCTGGCACAAATATGTAACCATGTTCATCCTCTCGCATACCTAATATAACTCCAACCTAATATGATTGTAACCTAATATGATTGTAACCTAATGTGATTGCAACTTAACAATGAACCATCTTTATACCAAATGAAAATCTAACAATGATCTCAAATAGAGGAGTTTCTTGGGGCCAAGTTTTCTCAACCTGATGCTGACAGCCGATAGCTTACAGCTTCATTTAGAAACTATTTTTCAAATGTTTCAAATGAAAATAAAAAATAAAACATACAGATAAATAAGATAGATAGACACAAAGAAACCAATACACAAAAGGCTGTGGTTGAACTGTGAACCTTGCAACACCACACTACCACAGCGGTGAGCGTATCCCACAACCACACTACCACAGCGGTGAGCGTATCCCACAACCACACTACCACAGCGGTGAGCGTATCCCACAACCACACTACCACAGCGGTGAGCGTATCCCACAACCACACTACCACAGCGGTGAGCGTATCCCACAACCACACTACCACAGCGGTGAGCGTATCCCACAACCACACTACCACAGCGGTGAGCGTATCCCACAACCACACTACCACAGCGGTGAGCGTATCCCACAACCACACTACCACAGCGGTGAGCGTATCCCACAACCACACTACCACAGCGGTGAGCGTATCCCACAACCACACTACCACAGCGGTGAGCGTATCCCACAACCACACTACCACAGCGGTGAGCGTATCCCACAACCACACTACCACAGCGGTGAGCGTAGCATTCACACCACTAAGCTGAGCTGCGGGGGCAGGCAGGCAGGCAGGCCGGCCGGCTGGCAGGCAGGCAGGCAGGCAGGCAGGCAGGCCGGCCGGCTGGCAGGCAGGCAGGCCGGCCGGCTGGCAGGCAGGCAGGCAGGCAGGCAGGCAGGCAGGCAGGCAGGCCGGCCGGCTGGCAGGCAGGCTGGCCGGCTGGCCTCAGGCACCAGCGGTAGAGAGACCAGACCTCGTCCACACCTCGCGCCGTGGAGGTCCACCCTCGCGCTCGTCAGTCCTTCCCGCTCGCTCGCGGCGCACAACAGGTGTGAGTCCACGCGGTGTTTCACGTCACTTGACGAGCCTTGATTTGCGTACGTGTACGGTGAATTGATTACGTGTTCTGGAAGGCTTGATTACGTGACTGGAAAAAAAAAAAATGATTTAATTACGTTTGAAAAGACTTGTTTTGATAACATTGCAAAGACTTGATTTAACAACGAGATGAACAACTTGATTTGATTACTTCTCGGAAGACTTAATTACATATATCTACTTGTCGTAAAAGACTAAATGGATTAATTACGCTACACTATATCACCTGTTTTAATGACATGTTTATATATATCCACGTACATAGTCGACACATATCGTCTGATTAACTGTGTTTCTTGTGTGTTCAGGAACTTGAGAGATATATGAAGACGAGGACTTGATTTACAAGGCTACACCGCACGCATATTACGGATTAATTCTCTAACTGGAATGTAATTTATGTAAAAGTGTTTCTGGTGCTCTTACAACTGTTTAGTTAGCGATCGTTAGTGCATTCGTTAGTGTTTAGATTAGGTTTAGTTACAGTAGGTAATATAGGGTTCGGTAATGTTTAGGTTAGGCTAGGTTAGGTTCGCTAGCGTTCAGGATAGGCTAGGTTAGGTTCGCAAGCGTTTAGGATAGGCTAGGTTAGGTTCGCAAGCGTTTAGGATAGGCTAGGTTAGGTTCGCTAGCGTTTAGGATAGGCTAGGTTAGGTTCGCTAGCGTTTAGGATAGGCTAGGTTACGTTCGCTAGCGTTTAAGTTAGGCTACGTTTGCGGGCGTTTAGGTTAGGTTAGGTTAGTAAGGATAGATTTAATTCGCTAACCTTCAGGTTAGATTAGGTTAAATTAAGTGTGGGATCGCTAAGGTTAGGCTATGTATGGGATCAACGTAATACTTATATATCCATGATTAACAAAGTTGCTTTTAATCTGATTGGCAGTGATTGTGTTATTATATAAAATTTCCTTGCAATTTCTTAATAAGTTCAATGACTTCTGACTTGCTATTTATCAGATTTTTAATAGTTAAATGTATCTTTTCCTGATCGATATTGATTATAAAAAAAACCTGAGTAGCTGTTATTTTTGTTTGGTAGTTATTTAGTAACTGTTCTGATTAGTAGTGATTTCAAGCTAGTTATCTAAATAATTTAGTTATGAACAATTATCTGATTGACACTGAACTTATAAGTGATCATATGAGTGTTTATCTCGCTAGCAGTTAATTATATATATCATCTGTTTATTAGCGATTATTTGTAATTTATATATATATATATATATATATATATATATATATATATATATATATATATATATATATATATATATATATATATATATATATATATATATATATATATACATGTAATGAATATATGAGTCTTTGCGATATGACAATAAATTGATTTTTAACCCATTAGCAAATAATCTCTGAGCGTTTCTCTAATTAAAAAATAATTTTGTGAGCGTTTCTCGCTGACATTGACTTAAAACAAAAACTATAATACCGTCAGTTTAATATCAGTAATGCAGTAATCTACAATTGACACTAATTCAGTAATTTGTAATTGACGTTTTAGATCAATTCTTGTCACACACCAACATTATAAAAGCATAAAGAACCCATTTCCAGAGGAAAGTCGTTTATCGTAAATATTCACACATACACTCTGCCGGCAACAATAGTCTTAAGAACACTATAAGCAGAACAGATAAGTTTAAACAATGAAAGGAAAGGACCAGTGAAAAAGCCTGAGAAATACACACAGCCTGAATATCTGTAAGGCAGTGGAAATAGACAAGAAAATACTGGCGCATAACAGCGATAACAAACACGAGACAAGAGGAAATTGGACGAACGAGGGAAGAGAGAAACAATGATAAATAGGCCGTGATATAACCTGTAGAGAAAAGCTGTTCTAGTAGAGAAATGGAAATATACTAGAAATTACAGAAAATAATAGTTAAACGTAAGAGAGGGAGAAGTAAGTAAGCTTTTACTGAAAATAAAAAAAAGAACGGAGGAGGTGTCAGAAAGTGTCAGGAGGTATAAGAAGGTGTCAGGAAGTGTCAGGAAGTGTCAGGAAGTGTCTCTTGCTTGCAGGATTTGCCTCCCATCAACTGGACCAGTCAGACATTACCAAACGTTATCAGGTGAGTTTGGTGTTTCTTAATGTATGTGTGTGTGTGTGTTTTTTTGGTCTACTTCGACTCTATTCGTCTACGTCGACAACTTTGGTCTCGACACTCCCCGGTCCTTGCAGTGTTGGAACATGTGGCAGCTAATGTCAACATTCTCATGGGAACTGCAACATGTCCAGGGAATGAAATTTTCTGAACTGTGAGTTGATATAACTGTACTTGGCTGAGGCTGCTATCCTAAAACGCCTAAAATCCCACGCACATGTTGTCGTTAAATCCAAGATGGAACCGTCCACTGGAGTAGGTATTATCCAGGATGATAACACACACACACACACACACACACACACACACACACACACACACACACACACACACACACACACACACACACACACACACACACACACACACACACACACACACACACTCTAGGGGGGCCTGGTAGCCTGGTGGATAGCGCGCAGTACTCGTAATTCTGTGGCGCGGGTTCGATTTCCGCACTAGGCAGAAACAAATGGACAAAGTTTCTTTCACCCTGAATGCCCCTGTTACCTAGCAGTTAATAGGTACCTGGGAGTTAGTCAGCTGTCACGGGCTGCTTCCTGCGATGTGTGTGTGTGTGGTGTGGAGAGAAAAAAAAAAGTATTTAGTAAACAGTTGATTGACAGTTGAGAGGCGGGCCGAAAGAGCAAAGCTCAACCCCCGCAAACACAACTAGGTGAATACGCACACACACACACACACAGGATAGACATCAGCGGATAGACATAGAGGATAGACATCATGAGGATAACATCAGCGGCATACGCCAGGCTGGCCAACATAAGAACATTTGTATAACACATATGTCAGGCCAACCCTGGAGTATGCAGCCCCATCATGGAGTCCATATCTAGTCAAAGATTAGTACCTGAGCTAAGAGGTATGAGCTACGAGGAGAGACTACGGGAATTAAACCTCACTTCGCTGGAAAACAGAAGAGTTAGGGGGGGGTGACATGATCACCACATTCAAGATTCTCAAGGGAATCGATAGGGTAGATAAAGACAGGCAATTTAACACAAGGGGCACACGCACTAAGGGACACAGGTGGAAACTGAGTGCCCATATGAGCCACAGATATTAAAATGAACTTTTTTAGTGTCAGAGTGGTTGACAAATGGAATGCATTAGGAAGCGATGTGGTGGAGGCTGACTCCATACACAGTTTCAAGTGTAGATATGATAGAGCCCAATAGGCTCAGGAGCCTGTACACCTGTTGAGTGACGATTGAGAGGTGGGACCAAAGAGCCAGAGCTCAACCCCCGCAAGCACAACTAGGTGAGTACAACTAGGTGAGTACACACACACACACACACACAGAAAGAGAAGGGTGGGCAGACTGCATATTTTTGGATTGTCAGAAAGCCTTTGACACAGTGCCACACAAGAGGCTAGTGAAAAAACTGGAGATGCAGGCTGGAGTGAAAGGGAAGGTACTCCGTTGGATACAGGAGTACCTAAGTAACAGGAGACAACGAGTCAGTGTGAGGGGTGAGGTCTCAGATTGGCGAGACGTTACGAGTGGAGTACCGCAGGGGTCAGTCCTTGGACCTATACTGTTTCTGATATATGTAAATGATCTTCCAGAGGGTATAGAATCGTTTCTCTCAATGTTTGCCGATGATGCAAAAATTATGAGGAGGATTGAAACTGAGGACGATAGTAGGAGGCTACAAGATGACCTAGACAGACTGAGTGAATGGTCCAACAAATGGCTGTTGAAGTTCAACCCGAGTAAATGCAAAGTAATAAAACTAGGTGGTGGAAATAGGAGGCCAAACACAGGATACAGAATAGGAGATGAAGTACTTAATGAAACGAACAGAGAGAAAGATCTAGGAGTTGATATCACACCAAACCTGTCTCCTGAAGCCCACATAAAAAGAATAACGTCTGCGACATATGCGAGGCTGGCTAACATCAGAACAGCGTTCAGGAACCTGTGTAAGGAATCATTCAGAATCTTGTACACCACATATGTAAGACCAATCCTGGAGTATGCGGCCCCAGCATGGAGCCCGTACCTTGTCAAGCACAAGACGAAGCTGGAAAAAGTCCAAAGGTTTGCCACTAGACTAGTCCCAGAACTAAGAGGCATGAGTTACGAGGAAAGGCTGCGGGAAATGCACCTTACGACACTGGAAGACAGAAGAGTAAGGGGAGACATGATCACAACCTACAAAATCCTCAGAGGAATCGACCGGGTAAACAAGGATAAACTATTCAACACTGGTGGGACGCGAACAAGGGGACACAGGTGGAAACTGAGTACCCACATGAGCCACAGAGACGTTAGAAGGAACTTTTTCAGTGTCAGAGTAGTTAACGGATGGAACGCATTAGGCAGTGATGTGGTGGAGGCTGACTCCATACACAGTTTTAAATGTAGATATGATAGAGCCCAGTAGGCTCAGGAACCTGTACACCAGTTGATTGACTGTTGAGAGGCGGGACCAAAGAGACAAAGCTCAACCCCCGCAAGCACAAATAGGTGAGTACAAATAGGTGAGTACACACACACATACACACACACACACACACACACACACACACACACACACACACACACACACACACACACACACACACACACACACACACACACACACACACACAGTAAGAAATACAGAGGACAAAGGACAGAGCAAAACCCAAGATATATGCAACAGGGCCAGGAATGATTGCATATATATAAGAAGCTTGTCAAAAAGAAACTACGAAAATGACATTGATACAAAGCAAAGAGACAACCAAAACTCCTACATAGCCACATAAGAAGGAAAATGACAGTGAATGACCAAGAAACCAGGTTACGAAAAAGGGGAGGCCAGTAC
The DNA here is from genome assembly GCF_040958095.1 of Procambarus clarkii. NCBI lineage: Eukaryota > Metazoa > Arthropoda > Malacostraca > Decapoda > Cambaridae > Procambarus > Procambarus clarkii. Next base: position 49,495,511 of record NC_091159.1, on the reverse strand, counting down.
ACAGAAAATGATAAAGAAATGTGTGAGATGCTCAATGCCAGCTTCCATAGAGGTGTTCACTACTGAGGCTCAACAGCTCCCAGAGTTAGATGAGGAGGCAACCCCCTGACAAGAAACTATTAGTGAGGTAACAACAGAGGAATTAAGAATACAGCTAGCATCACTAGAGGCAGCTAAAGCTGTTGGGTGAGAATGGATGTTTGGTATCACCATCGATGATAAAAGAAGACGATAAGTCACACTAACGTGGCTGAAGATAAGATGACCACAAGATGATGAAGATACGACGACGTTTCGGTCCGTCCTGGACCGAAAACTTAAACCTTATCAAGGCGACGCGACTTGATAACGGTCCAGGACGGACCGAAACGTCGTCGCTTCTCCATCTCCTGATGTGTGGGTTGGTCACCACGTTAAAAGAAGCAGCACAGGCCCTCAGCCTACCTCTAGCACTAATCTATAATGTCACTTAAGAAAGGGGGGAATTGCCCGGCTGCTTGGAAGAGGGCAAATGTGGCACCATTCTACAAGAAAGGAGATAGAGAAGAGGCACTGAACTACAGACCAGTGTCGCTCACAAGCATCCCTTGCAAGGTACTTGAAAGACTTATAAGGTTACGACTCGTTGCGCACCTAGAAAATATTACGTTTGTAAGCAAAGATCAAGACGGCTTTAGTGAAGGGAAATTATGTCTGACAAACCTCCTGGAGTTTTATGATAAGGTAACGAAAATAAGGCAAGACAGAGAAGATAGGCAGATTGCATATTTCTGGGCTGCCAAAAGTTTTCGACACAATACCATACAGGAGGTTACTATAGAAACTTGAGAGGCAGGTGGGAGTAATCGGAAACGCACTATCATGGGTAAGGAATTACCTGACAGACAGGTGTCAGAGAGTGACAGTGAGGGGGCGAACAGTCGGACTGGCGTAGAGTAACAAGCGGGGTGCCTCAAGCATCGCTGCTGGGACCCATTCTATTCCTCATTTATGTAAACGACTTGACTGCAGGAGTTGAGTATTTTCGCTCGATGTTTACAAATGATGCAAAAGTAATGGGAAGGGTTTAGACGGATCGTATGATTCTCCACGATGACTTAAAGAAGCTGCAGAGCTAGTCCGAGAAATGGTTAAAAGAATTCAACACACGTAAATGTAACGTGATGGAAATGGGCTCAGGAGTAAGGAAACTGAATGGTCAATACACAATAAAGGGAATTTACCTCCCTATAACGACTAGAGAAAAAGACTTGAGAGTGGACATAACAACACACTTAACTCCAGAGGCTCATATAAATATGAGGAGAATATTTATATGAGGTTTATATGCCTCATATAAATATGAGGCATATAAACATCAGAGGCTCAGCCGCGTACTCTACTCTGGCAAAAGTCAGAACATCCTTCACAAACTTGAATAAGGAGGCTTTAGATCACTTTATACCGCCTATGTGAGGCCAGTCTTAGAGTACGCCGCCCCATCGTGGAACCCCATATAAAAAATAATAAAGAAGTTCGAAAAGGTGCATAAGTTTGCAACGAGACTCTTCCCAGAGCTGCGAGGGATGAGGTATGAAGAAAGACTAAAGGAACTAAACCTGATGACGTTAGAAGGGTGAGGGAAGACATGATACAGACGTATAAGATACTTAGGGGGATTGACAGGGTGGAAAATATTAAAAAGGAGGAGGAGGAGACATGATACAAACGTATAAAATCCGTAGGGCGATTGCCAGAGTGGAAAAAAATAAATGTTTACAATGAATAACAACAGAACAAGGGGACACAGATGGAAGCTTGAGACTCAGATGTGTCATAGAGATGTTAGAAAGTTTTCTTTTAGCGTGAGGATAATGAGCAAATGGAAGGACCTAATAGAGCAGGTTATCGAGCAAACTCAATCCACAACTTTAAAAGCAGGTATGATAGGGTAATAGGCCGGGAATCATTACATTAGAAAACCAACGACTAGGAAGACGGGGTCCAAGAGCTATCGCACGATCCTGTAGGCACAAATAGTGCCTGCAGAATCAGGCAGATACAGAGTACAGTAAGATACAGGTCGGAAAGTTACTGAGATGTGTATGTTTACGAGGACGTGTATTTCGTATGAGGGATGTTTATATTTTATGAGGGATGTATATTTTTTTATGAGCGGTATGTATTTCGTATGAAAGCTGACCTATTATAATGTAGTTCCAATTAGTTCATATAGTGAGTAGTTCCGATCTACCTTTTGCTCTATCTTGATTTACTGCTGAAAGAGTTTAAAGTCAATAGAGGCCAACTACCTTATAGAGTTAAAGACAATTCAAAGATGTTTGCTACGCTATCAGACGTTTATAGAGTCCCATTAACATCGAGAAGAGTTTTATATATTAACACAATAATAGAGTTTCATTAACATCTACCACAAAACTTTATAAACATTTATTACCATCCATCAGAGAAGCGATGCACTCTATGTATATCTTTTTATTTATCTTTATTTAAGAAAATACAATATAAATTACATATACATAAGTTTTACAAGGCAATTATACATTATAATTCTTAGTGAACAAGTGTTTCAGTAGTACAGAACAAGATCTTTAAAAAAAAAACCTGAATGTTATACTTATTTACCTATAAACGTATATCAACAGCGTATATACCAAGCCGCCGACAGCCTCACACTAAATTCCTCACACAAAACAAAGTTGTGTGTTTTTTGAGAGTATTACTCAGCGGATGAGGCTATTGAAGCTAATCTGAGATTATATTCAAGCTGATTATATTATACTCTGCTAAAGCTTTTGAGGTCGTCATATCATCAAAAGACTCGCCTGCTTATTCTTCTCATTAGGCGCATGAATACACATTGGTGATACACACTGATACATATCTGAATACATGTTGGTAATACCTCGAGTGTCCGCCTGGAACATACAAGGAGAGGGTTCTGGGAGTTATTCTACTTCTTCTAGCCCGGCCTCACTGATACATATCTGGATACATATTGATACACATGATCACAAGTCTCTCATTGTCTCTCAATGTCTCTCAGTGTCTCTCAATGTCTCTAATTGTCTCTCAGTTTCTCTAATTGTCTCTCAATGTCGGTGATTCACTGTATACGTGACATTTGATACTGTTTGGTTTAAGGCCTGGTTCTAGAACCGGTTAGGATAATAGTCCTTGGGTCAGGTACGGAAACCGGTTAGGTTATTGAGCACTTGTCCAGCTCAGGGCACAGAGAGAGAGGGAGTGTGAGAACGGTGCCTAAGCGACCCACCATGCCCAGGATTCGAACCCGGGTACTTTTGCTTAGCTGCCAGGTGCACTCACTAGCACAACAGAGGGCGCCCTCGAAACCTGCTGATCAGTGACGTAGCTGGTTTACGAAAATGGATTTTTCGTCATCTTAGAATCAACTTAACCTAACTTAGCTTAAAATCTAACCTAACCTAGCTTAAAACGAAACCTAACTATAGCCTAGCGTAACCAAACCAAGTCTAATCTAAAAGGTCCTAACCTAAAGTAGCCTAACCTAGCATAACCTAATCCAGCCTAACCTAATGATACTAAGTTTTAACAGCTGGAAAATGGTTTATGTGCAAAACGCCATTGTGTGGTTCAACTGAAATCTCGACAGAGATGAGGAAGATGAGACAGATACGACATGTGAGCTGGATTAGAATGAGAGACAAATACGTTCAAACACTCCTCGTCCCGGGCTAGGATCGGAGGGGACAAAAATACAGCCATATAATTCAAATCTCGCTGGTATCAAACTAGCAATATCTCTCCACAATTTACTAAAATGCGCAGCTGTGTGTTCTTCATGTTTGAGGATGACAGTCTGGATAGTAAACTGGCTCTTAGTGAACTTGTGTTTGACTTGTTATATTAGAAGACTTGTCATATAAGAAGACTTGTCATATATGAAGACTTGTCATATATGAAGACTTGTCATATAAGAAGACTTGTCATATATGAAGACTTGTCATATATGAAGACTTGTCATATATGAAGACTTGTCATATATGAAGACTTGTCATATATGAAGACTTGTCATATATGAAGACTTGTCATATAAGAAGACTTGTCATATATGAAGACTTGTCATATAAGAAGACTTGTCATATATGAAGACTTGTCATATATGAAGACTTGTCATATATGAAGACTTGTCATATATGAAGACTTGTCATATAAGAAGACTTGTCATATATGAAGACTTGTCATATAAGAAGACTTGTCATATATGAAGACTTGTCATATATGAAGACTTGTCATATATGAAGACTTGTCATATAAGAAGACTTGTCATATAAGAAGACTTGTCATATATGAAGACTTGTCATATAAGAAGACTTGTCATATATGAAGACTTGTCATATAAGAAGACTTGTCATATATGAAGACTTGTCATATATGAAGACTTGTCATATATGAAGACTTGTCATATATGAAGACTTGTCATATATGAAGACTTGTCATATATGAAGACTTGTCATATAAGAAGACTTGTCATATAAGAAGACTTGTCATATATGAAGACTTGTCATATATGAAGACTTGTCATATATGAAGACTTGTCATATAAGAAGACTTGTCATATAAGAAGACTTGTCATATATGAAGACTTGTCATATAAGAAGACTTGTCATATATGAAGACTTGTCATATAAGAAGACTTGTCATATATGAAGACTTGTCATATATGAAGACTTGTCATATATGAAGACTTGTCATATATGAAGACTTGTCATATAAGAAGACTTGTCATATAAGAAGACTTGTCATATATGAAGACTTGTCATATAAGAAGACTTGTCATATATGAAGACTTGTCATATAAGAAGACTTGTCATATAAGAAGACTTGTCATATGTGAAGACTTGTCATATAAGAAGACTTGTCATATATGAAGACTTGTCATATAAGAAGACTTGTCATATATGAAGACTTGTCATATATGAAGACTTGTCATATATGAAGACTTGTCATATATGAAGACTTGTCATATATGAAGACTTGTCATATATGAAGACTTGTCATATAAGAAGACTTGTCATATAAGAAGACTTGTCATATATGAAGACTTGTCATATATGAAGACTTGTCATATATGAAGACTTGTCATATATGAAGACTTGTCATATAAGAAGACTTGTCATATAAGAAGACTTGTCATATATGAAGACTTGTCATATAAGAAGACTTGTCATATAAGAAGACTTGTCATATAAGAAGACTTGTCATATATGAAGACTTGTCATATAAGAAGACTTGTCATATAAGAAGACTTGTCATATATGAAGACTTGTCATATATGAAGACTTGTCATATAAGAAGACTTGTCATATATGAAGACTTGTCATATAAGAAGACTTGTCATATATGAAGACTTGTCATATATGAAGACTTGTCATATAAGAAGACTTGTCATATATGAAGACTTGTCATATAAGAAGACTTGTCATATATGAAGACTTGTCATATAAGAAGACTTGTCATATAAGAAGACTTGTCAGATATGAAGACTTGTCATATATGAAGACTTGTCATATAAGAAGACTTGTCATATATGAAGACTTGTCATATAAGAAGACTTGTCATATATGAAGACTTGTCATATAAGAAGACTTGTCATATAAGAAGACTTGTCATATATGAAGACTTGTCATATAAGAAGACTTGTCATATAAGAAGACTTGTCATATAAGAAGACTTGTCATATATGAAGACTTGTCATATATGAAGACTTGTCATATATGAAGACTTGTCATATATGAAGACTTGTCATATAAGAAGACTTGTCATATAAGAAGACTTGTCATATATGAAGACTTGTCATATATGAAGACTTGTCATATATGAAGACTTGTCATATATGAAGGCAAATATAGCGTGTGAGGAAGATGTGAAGGCTGTTCCTGTCTGAAGAAGAACCTCTTATTAAGTATTGCGAAGTGAATTGCTGATTACCTGTGGGCGATTTCGAGGGTTATTGCACTCCCGCAGCCTG
>NC_091159.1:49474498-49484498 GCF_040958095.1 Procambarus clarkii | reverse complement strand
ACTTATTAATCATTTAGATCGGAACTTGGAGTAATTAAATTTTTTCTGTCAATCGCATTTACCATTAGACTGCAAAGCAAATATTGAAATCAATCATTTTCCTGCAAACATTTACCTAACATTGAAGACTCGTCCATATGGAAATAGCAGAAACTCTCTCGACTACAAAACTATATTTTTGGGGGGAGGAGATTGTATAATGATTGTATAATAATTGTAACGTAGAATTGTTGTTAATTCTACATCAGCAGGTGGTTCAGGAACTATTGTATTCCTATTATGTTCAGGAGCATAATAGGAACTATTATACTCCTGTGATACAGGGTATAATAGTCTGGATCACACTCCTTGCTATTATGTCTACTGCTGCTGCTATTGGTATTATTATTATTGCTATTTATATGACTACTTCTACTGCAACTGTTACTTCTATTGCTACATTTACTACTAGCAACTACTACTACTAGCATCTGCTACTAGCCACCACATCTGCTACTAGCCACCACATCTCTAACTAGCCACCACATCTGCTACTATCAACCACATCTGCTACTAGCCACCACATCTCTAACTAGCCACCACATCTGCTACTATCAACCACATCTGCTACTAGCCACCACATCTCTAACTAGCCACCACATCTGCTACTAGCCACCACATCTCTAACTAGCCACCACATCTGCTACTAGCCACCACATCTGCTACTAGCCACCACATCTGCAACTAGCCACCACATCTGCTACTAGCCACCACATCTGCTACTAGCCACAACATCTACAACTAGCCACTTCTAGTACTACCGCTGTTCACTAGCCAGTCAGTAGCCCCTGGGACTACTCTAGGCCCTCCTGGAGGCTGGGAGAGGCTCTGGCAGGTCTCTGGAGAGGTGACCACAGCCTCAAAGAGCAGCATCCCGCTATGATCTATCGCCAGCATCCAGGAGAGGAGATGAAGTGGCGGGGAGGAAGATGCTACAAGTCGCAGAGAGAGAGAGAGAGAGAGAGAGAGAGAGAGAGAGAGAGAGAGAGAGAGAGAGAGAGAGAGAGAGAGAGAGAGAGAGAGAGAGAGAGAGAGAGAGAGAGAGAGAGAGAGAGAGAGAGAGAGAGAGAGAGAGAGAGAGAGAGAGAGAGAGAGAGAGAGAGAGAGAGATACAGGGAGAGGGGCAGTTGGAGAAGATCGATAGAAGGGTGAGAAATTCCGTAGAGTTTTGTGTGGGTGTGTGTGTGGTTGGTGTGTGAGCCGGTGTGGAGTGGGTTAGTTTTGAGTTGAGTGATGATTTATCGATTGATTGATTGATGAAGATTAAGCCAGCCGAGAGGTGGCACGGACATGAATAGCCCGTAAGTGGTGGATTTTTTTTGAGGGAATGTATACTGTGTGCATTTAAGTCGTCAGTCCTTACCATGTAGCTGCTATCACGTGAGGAGGATACTGCTTGGCAGTACTTATGAGGATCTCCCGCTGCTGGACACTTTTTTTTTTACCAGAAGAGTGGCAGTGTTGATCGTTTCAGGGTGATTACTGCAAGATTCAGGGACTCTTGAAGCTCTTCTGAGGTCGGTGGTTGCATCACATTCCAGGAGATAGTGATGGAGTGGCTTGTCTGTGAGATGATTGATCGTTCAGGTTGTGTTAATGGGGCTTAGACGGTGACGTGAGGTTTGGTGTGAGAATATGTGGTGGGTTGATGAATGTGGGGTGGGTTGCCTGTGGGTTAGGTGGATCTGCTGTGGGTTAGTGTGAGTGAGTCACAATCAGCGAACATAAATCAAATTCATCTTTACACACAGAGATCACACTAACGTGATGCATCAAATGAACAAAGAATGTCTGGGATGCTCCCGGACGCAGGTTCAAATCCTCGTCACGGCCCTTGTGGATTTGTTCTAATTCATCTTGTTTCAATAGATGCCTGCAAGTATTTCCTTAATTAAGGAACCCAAAAGGTAAACTGGACGCACAAAAGAGGAGAGGGAATAGCCCAGGTTGGCAGGGAAGGAGTTACAGAGCGTCAGTCGACCCGCGTGAGGTGACACTGTTCCTCTCTTGAAGTGACTGGATTCTGGGAAGACGGCTAGTGAGTTGATCAAGGAAGTTACCTGTCTTACCTGGTTACCTGGAAGTTACCTGGAGTCTGGCCTCGGACCGGGCTTGGGGAGTAGAAGAACTCCCAGAACCCCATCAACCAGGTATCAACCAGGTCTCAAAGGTGTGGGTTGTCTTGTGTGTGTATTCACCTAGTTGTGCTTGCGGGGGTTGAGCTCTGCTCTTTCGGCCCGCCTCTCAACTGTCAATCAACTGAAGAACATAATACTGAGCCTACTGGGCTCTATCATATCTACATTTAAAACTGTGTATGGAGTCAGCCTCCACCACATCACTGTCTAATGCATTCCATCCGTTAACTACTCTGACACTGAAAAAGTTCTTTCTAACGTCCCTGTGGCTCATATGGGTACTCAGTCTCCACCTGTGTCCCCTTGTTCGCGTACCACACGTGTTAAACAGTTTATCTCTATCACCCCCAACACATCCCTAATCACCTCCTACCTCATGCCCCCCTCCCCCCTCTCAATTATTTACCCAAATCACTTCTCTTAACCACCCCCCCCCAACCTAAATCCCCCCTCTCCGTCACCCCCCAACCCTTACCTACCTTGAGGTTACCTTGAGGTGCTTCCGGGGCTTAGCGTCCCCGCGGCCCGGTCGTCGACCAGGCCTCCTGGTTGCCGGATTGATCAACCAGGCTGTTGGACGCGGCTGCTCGCAGCCTGACGTACCTACACTGCACCAAACAATATCAATTATCCAAGAAAAAGCTCAATATTTAAATAGAATTTCCTAATCGAGAATTTATTATTTTTAATAATATCTCTTTAATAATTTAATTTAATAATATAAAATTTGTAAAATAACAAATTTACATAATAGAATTTATGGCTTCTAAAGTCTTCCTGGAATCTTGCAGAATATGCAAATGTCTTGGTCACCGAAACTTGCAACAAAATGAAACAATTTGGCCACATTTTCTTCCATCGCTCAGGTTATCTTGATGTTATCTTGAGATGATTTCGGGGCTTTTAGTGTCCCCGCGGCCCGGTCCTCGACCAGGCCTCCACCCCCAGGAAGCAGCCCGTGACAGCTGACTAACTCCCAGGAACCTATTTACTGCTAGGTAACAGGGGGCATTCAGGGTGAAAGAAACTTTGCCCATTTGTTTCTGCCTCGTGCGGGAATCGAACCCGCGCCACAGAATTACGAGTCCTGCGCGCTATCCACCAGGCTACGAGGCTCCTCCACCAGTTACAGGTACTGTAACTCCAATATCATTTACCTGAAACTGTTGCAGTCGGCGGAAGTTATCGTTCGCTTGGGCTTTTGTAACGTCTTTATACTCCTTCGTTAAACATAAGCGGCTGTTACGAAATGGTTTAAATGAAGTCGAAGTTATTAGGCATGTTTTACACCTTAAATAAAGATAATTGACGCATTTCCGGGTTGTAAGAATGTAACTTATTTTTACAACAAATATTTTGCTGATTTATCTTTGTCTACAGCCAAACGTTTATAGAACATGTTGAAGTGGCTTTGTAGGGGGACGGGTGTGGGGGAGGGGGAGAACATGTGATTTTGTGCATGTAAATACAACATACATTCAGTTGGTAAAGTCCACACATCTGGGACAACAACTCACTTTAGAGAGAAATACAAGTCCAACATGCCGTTATAACTCAGTGCAAGTCCAATATAGCGCGCTTGATAACAACAGCATATTAGAGACGAGCTACGCTAAGCGTCAGATCGACACACACTTAACTCTGGTCTTAGCGAGGAAGCTGTCAGTGACGGAGAGTAGAGTTACAATGCCAACACTTTTGGGTTTCTTCCCCCATGATAAGGAAGGCATTCATTCATTCATTTAAAAATAGGTCAAGATACCCTAATGGGTGAGCGTGGAAGTGGGGATAGGGGAAGAATTAGTGGGGGTGAGAGGAAGGGTTTTCAGTATGAGGTAAAGTGCCAGGGCTAGACCCAGCTGCATGGCATTGAAATCGTTATGACCAGACTAGGCAGTGAAGGCAAGGAATCGGATCTCTGTGACAACATTTCGTCTTTTCTGAGCACCCACGGAGACAGCAGCCCTCAGCTGGGTGTGCCCTGGAGGCTCACACCAGATGTGGTCTTTGATCTGTTAATCAAACATCACGGCCCACCCAAGGCACCAGAAAACGGGAGCTAGTTGGTCCCCCCCTAAAGAGGGGGGAGAAGAGTTAGGAGGCTATAGTTGGAAGTTTGGTGGTTTGAGTAGTGATATTATAGGAGAGGGGTTATGTAAAGGACGGAGCAGGAGGTGGATCGTCGATCAGGTTAAAGAGGTTGTGCGTATGTCTGGGTCTGCTTAGGACGTTTCTGAGGAACGTGTCGTAGTTGTCATGATAGGTGAGAATTCTGTCAATCTGTTTCTTCCCCATAGTATCCCAGGTTATGTTCAGAGGTGGGATGTTCGCCCACTCATGCAGGGCCTCACTGGTGGTGAAGTCCTGCCAATGGATATCGAACACCCATCTCAGAGCCCTGTTCTGGGTACGCTGGAGTTTCTTCCTATTTGTTGGTGCTGCAAGTGTGAGTGGGATCGGTGCATATGTTAGGAGTGGGAGAATAAGTGTTTTGTATAAATAGAGCTTGGTGGCTTGGGAGGCATGTTTGAGTGGGTAGAGTTTTGATAGAGCGTTTGAGGCTATAGCTTTCTTGGGTGTTATGTGTGTGTGAAAGCGAAGGTTGAAGTCTAGTGTGAGTCCAAGTACTGTGGTTTTGTTGACTCTTGGGATCTGGGTTGCATCTGGTGATTGAGAGTAGAGTTTTACTGGGTCAGGGTTGCGTCGTTTGTTGTAGAAAAAGTATGTAATTTTTGACTTGTTGGGGTTTGTTTTAATTCGCCAGTCGTGTTCCCAGAGGGTGACTTTGTCTATTTCTTGTTGTGCTTTCCGTGTGAGGGCGTTAATCGTATAGTCTGTGATCAGTTGGGTTACGTCGTCAGCGTAGCAAAGGGTCATTGATGTCCAGTATATTGGGTCAGGGATGTCGTTTATATAGAGTATGTATAAGGTTGGTGAAAGAACTGAGCCCTGAGGGACACCTGCATTTAGGTTGAAATAACCTGACAGCTTGCTGAGGAACTTGATCTGCATCTTTCTGTTTGTTAGAAAGCTGCAAAGTAACCTCTGCATGTTGTCAGATAGTTGAAACAGAGTGCAGAGTTTGTAACGTAGGCCGTCGTGCCATACAGTGTCAAAAGCTTTTTCGACGTCCTTTGCAATGAGGGCCGTCTTGGCCCTCTGGTGTTTATTTATGGAGAGGTAGTTTGTTATTATGTTCAGTGCGTCTTGTGTTGAGCGGTGTTGTCTGAAGCCAAATTGTTTGTCTGTCAATATGTTTTTGTGTTCTAGGTGATTCCTGAGTTTATGATTAATGAGTTTTTCGTATACTTTCCCTAATGTCTCTAGTAAGCTGATCGGTCTGTAGTTCTTAGGGTCTGTCGGGGATTTTTGGGGTTTTGGAATGAGGATTGCTGTGGCTTCTTTGAATGGGCTTGGGAAATATCCTGATGCTAGTGAGGCGTTGTAGACGTCTGTGAGTGCAAAGATTAGGGGGTCTGGAAGTTGCTTGAGGAGAGCTTGGCCAATGCCAGAGGCTCCTGGGGCTTTACGTCTGGTGTTCTTGAGCATGAGTTTAACTTCTTCAGGTAGTATTGATTCTGTGAGGTCACTTTCTAAGTCGTCTAGTGTCGTGAGGTCAATGGTAGGGTAGTGTGTGATGGCATGAGGGTTGTGTCGTATCCATGTTTCTACTCTGTTTATGTTTTGTATTGCTGTTGGCTGTGGGGGGTGGGGATTGAAGATGTCCTGCCAGTGTTGTTTGAATATGCCTACTACTTCTGAGGGATCGGTGTAGTTTTGATTGTTGTGAGTGATATATGTAAAGGCAGAAGAGAAGGAATTTCCTCTGATCCTCTTTATGAAGTTCCAAAATTGTTGTGGAGTTGTTTTTCTTTGTATTTCAGCTTTATGTATGAGTTTCTCCCAGTGGTTAGCATGGTCTTGGTCAAGGCTGTTGAGTATGTGGTTTTTGAGTATAGTCAGGTCTGTGTTTACTTGATTGTATCTGTGAAGGTTGTGGGTGAATCTGTTGTGATAGCAGGAGAGTAGTCTTTTTGTTCTGATCGAAGGAAAAAAGGAGTATCTGGTTTTGTGGGTAGTTTTTGGAATGGTAGCATCAGCTGCTTGTATGATGTTATTCTGGATGGTGAGGATTTGGGAATCTATGTCTGTGTGTGGTTGTAGGGCTGTGTGCTGGCAGTTAGGTGTTGTTTGAAGGCTTCCCAGTCTGCATTTTGATAGTCATATTGTGGGGTGGCTGGGATGAGTATGGGGTTGCTGGAGAGTATGAGTGATATGGGTATGTGATCTGAGCCAGTGAGGGGTCCGGGTGTGATGTAGTGTTGTAGGTGGGTGCCTGCTCTGTTGGTGAGGATTAGATCTGGTCTCCCAGTTCCATTGTGTGCGTAGGTTGTTTGGAAGTCAGGGCCAAGGAAGGTGAGGTGTTTGTTTTGGTGGAGTTGGTGTAGTTGTTGACCGTGCATGTTGTGTTGGCGATGGTTGAATGTTTGGTGTTTTGCATTTAGGTCTGCTAGGAGGAAGACTGGTATGTGTGTGTGGTTGAAGAGAGTGTTTAGGTCCTGGAGAGGGAGACCTAAGTTTGGACGAATGTATGTGGTACCAATGATCATCTGCCCGTGTTGAGTGTGAATGCGGACTGCTAGGAAGTGTTTGTGCTGCCAGTTGGTAGTGAGGAGGTCATGTTTATAGGTGTTCTTTATTAGAATAGCAACCCCTTCGTAAGCTTCATCAGGAGATTGGTATGTTGTGAAGCCAAAATGTCTAATTTTGTGAGAGTTCGTCACGTATGTGCTGTTCAGTAACAGCACATCCGGTCTTTCATTCTCCACAAAGTTAGCAATTAGGTGTCTGATGTTGTAATATGCTCTAACGTTAAATTGTGTAATTTTCATATTTACTGACTTGATGGGGGAGTGTTTGTGGCGTTTGAACCGGAGGGGTTCTCCTTTGTGGATTGATTCGTTGTGTAGACAGATTTGGTAATTATAGATTTGGGTAGGAGATATGTATGACATCCGTTTTGCATGGTGTCTGGTATGAATTTAGGAAGTTTTGGTGTAGGGGTGAGGGAGTGGTCTGGGGAGGTGTTAGTCCTCTTGGCTGAGAAAGACACGTTTTGGGGCTGATTTTGTGGGATTTTGGGCTTTGTACCTGTGTGGTATTGGGTTAGGGGCGTGAGGTTGGCTAGCGTGTTGGGCGTGAGGTGAGTTGACGTGTTGGGCGTGTGGGCTAAGGTGAGTGAGGTTACATGTTTCTTGGTATCTGATGTCCTTTTTATTGCTGGGTCGGTTTTCTTGTGTATTGGGGTTGTTCGTCTTGCATGCAGAAATTTTTTGTTTTGTTTTGGAGAGTTTGTTCTTTTCACTTGGAGAGTTCTTTTGTGTTTTGGTGGGCTTGATCTTTTTGACTGAAGAGGGGTAACTGTCATGGGGAGCATGGCCTGTGAGAAGCAGTTAGAGGCCTGGGTGTCAGGGGAGGGTGTAGATTGTTCTGGGTTTGGTGCTTGGGGGGTGATGGTGGGAGGGGGTGGTGTTGGGTTTGTTGTCTGTGAGGTGGTGAGGGGTGGGGGCGAGAGTAGGGGTGGTACTGGGTTTGATGCCTGGGGGGTGATGGGGGGTGGGGAAGAGAGTAGGGGGTGGTGCTGGGTTTTCTGTCTGGGAGGTGATGAGAGGTGGGGAGGTGGGGGAGGAAGGCATTATTGGAAGGTACTCATTTTCTTCCGGATCTTGCGCACAAAGGGGGTCTGTGTACTGAGCAAAAGAAGGGCAGGTGTTGCAGTTGTGCAGGTGTTGTGGCTGTGTTGGTGTTGAGGCTGTGCAGGTGTTAAGGCTATGAAGGTGTTGAGGCTGTGTAGGAGTTGTGACGGTGCAGATTTTGCAGGTGTGTAGGTAGATGTAATTTTTCTTGTTATTATCCAAGCGTCCTTGATTCAAGGGGTGACTTTACCAGTTCATCTTTGCATAGTGAGTGAGTCAAAGAAAAGATTAGCGGATGTCCATTACTGCCAGATGATATAACATGGCTGACGTCATATATTGCTATAGTGTGAACACCTTATATATGCTCTATGAGCATAAGCTTGTATATAGTGTTTCCTGGTTTAGTAGTAACTTCTCATATGGTAATTATATTAGTTTACAGTGGAATGAAAGTTTGGAAGTGCCTTTAAAATATTTCTAACACATTTTTAACAATTTGCTAATTGTGCGATATTTGTTTTCGTGGGAATAGTTACGAAAATGAGGAAGCGAAGTGTTGGTTTTAAATACGTTTGGTACATAGAGGATCATAGAGCACTTTTGTGTGGGAAATACACCATTGACTTCATTACTGCCACCACCACCACCACCACCACCACCACCACCACCACCACCACCACCACCACCACCACCACCACCACCACCACCACCACCACCACCACCACCACCACCACCATCACCATCACCGGTGGGAGGGAGGGAGCCGGTCGGCCGAGCGGACAGCACACTGGACTTGTGATCCTGTGGTGCTGGGTTCGATCCCAGGCGCCGGCGAGAAACAATGGGCAAAAGTTTCTTTCATTCTTTGCCCCTGTTACTTAGCAGTAAAAATAGGTACCTGGGTGTTAGTCAGCTGTCACGGGCTGCTTCCTGTGGGTGGAGGCCTGGTCGAGGACCGGGCCGCGGGGACACTAAAAAAAAGCCCCGAAATCATCTCAAGAAGAAGATAACCACCACCACCACTACTACCACATCACCACTATTACACTACCACTACCACCACCACTACCATTACTGTTGCACAATGACAGCCCCTATTAAAGCTGGAGAAATTGCTGACCTGGAGAGCGTGCAGAGATCCTTTGCTGCTAGAATCCACTCAGTAAAACATCTAAACTATTGGGACCGACTAAAGAGCCTAAATCTGTATTCTCTTGAGCGCAGGCGGGAGACATACATAATAATTATACGTGGAAAATAGTAAAGGGGCTGGTTCCTAACCTGCACACAGAAATAACATCACATGAGACCAGGAGGCATGGCAGGATGTGCAGAATACCCCCGTTGAAGAGCAGAGGTGCAACAGGTACTCTGAGAGAGAACTCTATCAACATCAGAGGCCCGAGACTGTTCAACACGCTTCCACCTACACATAAGGGGCATAACTGGGCCAACCCTTCATATTGTTCAAGAGAGCACTCGATATGCACCTCAAAAGGATACTTGATCAACCAGGCTGTGACTCATACATCAGGCTACGAGCAGCCGCTTCCAACAGCCTGGTTGATCATTTCAGCAACAAGGAGGCCTGGTCGACGACCGGGCCGAGAGGTCGCAAAGCCTCGATATCACCTCAAGGTAAGGTAACCACCACAACCACTACCACCACAATCACCACAATCACCACAACCACCACAACCACCACAACCACCACAACCACCACAACCACCACATCACCACTACCACTACCACACAACCACTTCCACACCACCACCACTACCACCACACCACGAATACCACACCACCACCACTACCACCACACCACCACCACTACCATCACCACCACACCACCACCACAACCATACCACCACCACCACTACCACACCACCACCACTACTACTACCATACCACCACCACCACCACACCACCACTACCACCACACCACCACTACCACCACACTACCACAACACCACCACACACCACCAATACCACACCACCACACCACCACTGCCACCACCACCACCACTACCACACACACCACCACTACCACTACCATACTACCACCACCACCACACACCACACCACCACTACCACCACACCACCACTACCACCACACCACCACCA
>NC_091159.1:49454320-49473998 GCF_040958095.1 Procambarus clarkii | reverse complement strand
GTCAAGCGGATTAAGGCGCCCTGTAGTTACCAGTTGCGTTGCTTCTGGGAGTATGGGTTCGAGTCACTTCTGGGGTGTGAGTTTTCATTCGCATATAGTCCTGGGGACCATTCAGGCTTGTTCGCATTTGTGTTCCTCACGTGTGCCCCAAAGAATGAGGTGATTTGGTGAAATGCTATGCCCAAGATTACCATCCGAGTTGCCGTCGGGGAAGTGGCTCAAATAGCCTCGGCTATCACTTCCTTTGACGGCCGTGATGGTCAAGCGGATTAAGGCGCCCTGTAGTTACCAGTTGCGTTGCTTCTGGGAGTATGGGTTCGAGTCACTTCTGGGGTGTGAGTTTTCATTCGCATATAGTCCTGGGGACCATTCAGGCTTGTTCGCATTTGTGTTCCTCACGTGTGCCCCAAAGAATGAGGTGATTTGGTGAAATGCTATGCCCAAGATTACCATCCGAGTTGCCGTCGGGGAAGTGGCTCAAATAGCCTCGGCTATCACTTCCTTTGACGGCCGTGATGGTCAAGCGGATTAAGGCGCCCTGTAGTTACCAGTTGCGTTGCTTCTGGGAGTATGGGTTCGAGTCACTTCTGGGGTGTGAGTTTTCATATTCATATATATATATATATATATATATATATATATATATATATATATATATATATATATATATATATATATATATATGTTTGGGTGGTGATGGGATAGAGAGTGAGGTGGGGAGGAGGGGGAGAGAAGATGAAATATAGGTAGGAGGGTGTGAGAGAGGGGAGAGAGACCCGGGCACTGCTGGGTACACTCTTAATATCTACTGTATATTGCACGCACACACACACACACACACAAACACACACACACACACACACACACACACACACACACACGTGCATTTCCCGCAGCCTGTGTGTGTATGTGTGTGTGTGTGTGTGTGTGTGTGTGTGTGTGTGTGTGTGTGTGTGTACTTACCTAATTGCACAATTAGGTAAGTACAATTAGGTAAGTACACACACACACACACACACACACACACACACACACACACACACATACACACACAGGCTGCGGGAAATGCACCTTACGACACTGGAAGACAGAAGAGTAAGGGGGGGACATGATCACAACCTACAAAATCCTCAGGGGAATCGACCGGGTAAACAAGGATAAACTATTCAACACTGGAGGGACGCGAACAAGTGGACACTGGTGGAAACTGAGTACTCAAATGAGCCACAGGGACATTAGAAAGAACTTTTTCAGTGTCAGAGTAGTTAGTAAATGGAATGCACTAGGAAGTGATGTGGTGGAGGTTGACTCCATACACAGTTTCAAATGTAGATATGATAGAGCCCAATAGGCTCAGGAATCTGTACACCAGTTGATTGACGGTTGAGAGGCGGGACCAAAGAGCCAAAGCTCAACCCCCGCAAGCACAATTAGGTGAGTACACACACACACACACAAACACACACACACACACACACACACACACACACACACACACACACACACACACACACACACACACACATTTCTTGCATTTTCTTGGATTGTCGGAAAGCCTTTGACACAGTACCGCATAAGAGGCTGGCACATAAGCTGGAGAGACAGGCAGGTGTAGCTGGTAAGGTGCTCCAGTGGATAAGGGAGTTCCTAAGCAATAGGAAGCAGAGAGTTACAGTGAGGGGTGAGACCTCCGATTGGCGTGAAGTGACCAGTGGAGTCCCACAGGGCTCTGTACTCGGTCCTATCTTGTTTCTGATATATGTAGATGATCTCCCAGAGGGTATCGATTCATTTCTCTCAATGTTTGCTGACGATACCAAAATTATAAGAAGGATTAAGACAGAGGAGGACAGCTTGAGGCTTCAAGAAGACCTAGACAAACTGAAGGAATGGTCGAACAAATGGTTGTTAGAGTTTAACCCAAGCCAATGTAATGTAATGAAGATAGGCGTAGGAAGCAGGAGGCCAGATACTAGGTATCATCTAGGAGATGAAATTCTTCAGGAGTCAGAGAGAGAAAAAGACTTGGGGGTTGACATCACGCCAGACCTGTCCCCTAGAGCCCATATCAAGAGGGATAACATCAGCGGCATATGCCAGGCTGGCCAACATACAAACGGCATTCAGAAACTTGTGTAAGGAATCATTCAGAACTTTATATACCACATATGTCAGGCCAATCCTGGAGTATGCAGCCCCAGCATGGAGTCCATATCTAGTCAAGGATAAGACTAAACTGGAAAAGGTACAAAGGTTTGCCACTAGACTAGTACCAGAGCTGAGTGGTATGAGCTACGAGGAGAGCCTGCGGGAATTAAACCTCACTTCGCTGAAAGACAGAAGAGTTAAGGGGGGACATGATCACCACATTCAAGATTCTTAGAGGAATTGATAGGGTAGATAAAGACAGGTTATTTAACACAAGGGGCACACGCACAAGGGGACACTGGTGGAAACTGAGTGCCCAAATGAGCCACAGAGATATTATAAAGAACTTTTTTAGTATCAGAGTGGTTGACAAATGGAATGCATTAGGGGGTGATGTGGTGGAGGCTGACTCCATACACAGTTTCAAGAGTAGATATCATAGAGCCCAATAGGCTCAGGAACCTGTACACCAGTTGATTGACAGTTGAGAGGCGGGACCAAAGAGCCAGAGCTCAACCCCGCAAACACAACTAGGTGAGTAGGTGAGTACACACAACTAGGTGAGTAGGTGAGTACACACACACACACTCACACACACACACACACACACACACACACACACACACACACACACACACACACACACACACACACACACACACACACACACACACACACACACACACACACACACACACACACATACACACACACACACACACACAAACACACACACACACACACTCACACATACACACACACACACACCTCAATAGGACCCAACTATGCTCTAGGATACACACACACGCTCCTTCCGTCCCCTTCAAAGGGTCCTTGAGTGAAGAGGATCCTTCAACGTGTTTCAAGGTTGCAAGGTCTGCAGTAATGATGTAATTCAATAACATCCGGAACTGTCGTTATAGTGTCGTCGCTTGTTATATATTCTCTCTTTCTGCTGTTGCTGTTCCTTGTGCAATTGACACTATTGCATTGTACAGTTTTTAGAACTGCTTGATTTCTGAACACCTGTCTCTTTGTTCCTGTAATTTTTTGATCTCGATATCTTCGTCTGTTTGTTTGGTTGTATGTCTGGCCTTCTCTCCCCCCCCCTCTCTCTCTCTCCCTCTCTCTCTCTCTCTCTCTCTCTCTCTCTCTCTCTCTCTCTCTCTCTCTCTCTCTCTCTCTCTCTCTCTCTCTCTCTCTCTCTCTCTCCTAATACGTCCACAAAATCAGTAATACGCCACGACATCAGTAACGACCTGGTTTTCCTTAGATTGGGCCATTTAGTCGTGAATCGAATTAAGAACCTCGTAATCTTTGTAACGACTCTGTAAGACAACCTCTATAGTTGAGGTAATTAACGACCCAATACTGTGCTTTGGGGATCAAGAGTTAGTTAATGGGCGGTGTTTAATTTGTTATAGGTAACAAGGAAGAAGGTCAAGCGAGAGAAAGAGAGAGAGAGAGAGAGAGAGAGAGAGAGAGAGAGAGAGAGAGAGAGAGAGAGAGAGAGAGAGAGAGAGAGTGAGAGTGGGCGGGTGAGGAAGAGAGAGTGAGAAAGAGAGAGATGAGGATCATTCCCAATTAAGAGTTTTAAACAAGGAACCCCAAACTTCCCTCCCATTAATCCCATACCATTATGGTAGGAGATTTATCCTGTGAATTTCAATCCCCCCCCTCCCCCCCTTCCCCTCAATCACACAATCCCCCCCCAATCATTCAATCCCCCCAATCATTCAATCCCCCAATCATTCAATCCCCCCAATCATTCAATCCACCAATTAATCCCACCTCCTCAACAACCAGTCATGTCACAACAACGCTATAGTGACTGTTGGCACAACAGTACAAAATACGTACTGTTGCTCCCCCCCTCCCTCCCCCCCCCATTCCAAAAACTAGTTCCTGTGTTGGAACGGTTCAAACTATAGCTCGTCTGAGGAAACAAGGAACAAACCTAGCCTAAACTTCCCTTATGGTTAGTATGATTCGAATATGTAATTAGGCCTTAGATTGGGAGTCTTAGATGTGGCAACACTGCAAGTGCATCGTATGGTGACATGTGGCAACACGGGATGGATATTGTATTGTCGTTTGCCAAGATTTTGTATTTATTGTATTATTCCTGTATTTATCCTTGTCGTTACTTGTGTATGTTTATTTTATTTGTTGTTTCTGTTGTTCTGATATTCTATACGTCAGCATTTTTCTCATTTATTCCATAATGGTGTTTCTTCCTCTCTCTCTCTCTCTCTCTCTCTCTCTCTCTCTCTCTCTCTCTCTCTCTCTCTCTCTCTCTCTCTCTCTCTCTCTCTCTCTCTCTCTCTCTCTCTCTCTCTCTCTCTCTCTCTCTCTCTCTCCCCCTCCCCCTCTCTCTCTCTCTCTCTCTCTCTCTCTCTCTCTCTCTCTCTCTCTCTCTCTCTCTCTCTCTCTCTCTCTCTCTCTCTCTCTCTCTCTCTCTCTCTCTCTCTCTCTCTCTCTCTCCATTCTTATGTTTCTAGTCTTGTCATCCCTCTCTCTCCTCTTCCTTCTCTGCTGTCTCTTCTACCTCAAGTATTTGTCATCTACTGTCTACCTTCGTGTCCCATCTGGGTGTGATATATTTAATAGCGTGTGTAATTACCTAAGTGTAGTTACAGGATGAGAGCTACGCTCGCGGTGTCCCGTCTTCCCAGCACTCTTTGTCATATAACGCTTTGAAACTACTGACGGTCTTGGCCTCCACCACCGTCTGTGGTGTGTGTGTGTAATTACCTAAGTGTAATTACCTAAGTGTAGTTACAGGATGAGAGCTACGCTCGTGGTGTCCCGTCTTCCCAGCACTCTTTGTCATATAACGCTTTGAAACTACTGACGGTCTTGGCCTCCACCACCTTCTCACTTAACTTGTTCCAACTGTCTACCACTCTATTTGCGAAGGTGAATTTTCTTATATTTCTTCGGCATCTGTGTTGTGTGTGTGTGTGTGTGTGTGTACTCACCTAGTTGTACTCACCTAGTTGTGTTTGCGGGGGTTGAGCTCTGGCTCTTTGGTCCCGCCTCTCAACCGTCAATCAACAGGTGTACAGATTCCTGAGCCTATCGGGCTCTGTCATATCTACACTTGAAACTGTGTATGGAGTCAGCCTCCACCACATCACCCCCTAATGCATTCCATTTGTCAACCACTCTGACACTAAAAAAGTTCTTTCTAATATCTCTGTGGCTCATTTGGGCACTCAGTTTCCACCTGTGTCCCCTTGTGCGTGTTCCCCTTGTGTTAAATAGACTGTCTTTATCTACCCTATCAATCCCCTTCAGAATCTTGAATGTGGTGATCATGTCCCCCCTAACTCTTCTGTCTTCCAGCGAAGTGAGGTTTAATTCCCGTAGTCTCTCCTCGTAGCTCATACCTCTCAGCTCGGGTACTAGTCTGGTGGCAAACCTTTGAACCTTTTCCAGTTTAGTCTTATCCTTGACTAGATATGGACTCCATGCTGGGGCTGCATACTCCAGGATTGGCCTGACATATGTGGTATACAAAGTTCTGAATGATTCTTTACACAAGTTTCTGAATGCCGTTCGCATGTTGGCCAGCCTGGCATATGCCGCTGATGTTATCCGCTTGATATGTGCTGCAGGAGACAGGTCTGGCGTGATATCAACCCCCAAGTCTTTTTCCTTCTCTGACTCCTGAAGAATTTCCTCTCCCAGATGATACCTTGTATCTGGCCTCCTGCTCCCTACACCTATCTTCATTACATTACATTTGGTTGGGTTAAACTCTAACAACCATTTGTTCGACCATTCCTTCAGCTTGTCTAGGTCTTCTTGAAGCCTCAAACAGTCCTCTTCTGTTTTAATCCTTCTCATAATTTTAGCATCGTCCGCAAACATTGAGAGAAATGAATCGATACCCTCCGGGAGATCATTTACATATATCAGAAACAAGATAGGACCGAGTACAGAGCCCTGTGGGACTCCACTGGTGACTTCACGCCAATCGGAGGTCTCACCCCTCACCGTAACTCTCTGCTTCCTATTGCTTAGATACTCCCTTATCCACTGGAGCACCTTACCAGCTACACCTGCCTGTCTCTCCAGCTTATGTACCAGCCTCTTATGCGGTACTGTGTCAAAGGCTTTCCGACAATCCAAGAAAATGCAGTCCGCCCAGCCCTCTCTTTCTTGCTTAATCTGTGTCACCTGATCGTAGAATTCTATCAAGCCTGTAAGGCAAGATTTACCCTCCCTGAATCCATGTTGGCGATTTGTCACGAAGTCCCTTCTCTCCAGATGTGTTACCAGGTTTTTTCTCACGATCTTCTCCATCACCTTGCATGGTATACAAGTCAAGGACACTGGCCTGTAGTTCAGTGCCTCTTGTCTGTCGCCCTTTTTGTATATTGGGACCACATTCGCCGTCTTCCATATTTCTGGTAGGTCTCCCGTCTCTAGTGATTTACTATACACTATGGAGAGTGGCAAGCAAAGTGCCTCTGCACACTCTTTCAGTACCCATGGTGAGATCCCATCTGGACCAACCGCCTTTCTAACATCCAGATCCAGCAGGTGTCTCTTGACCTCCTCTCTCGTAATTTCGAACTCCTCCAAGGCCGCCTGGTTTACCTCCCTTTCTCCTAGCACAGTGACCTCACCCTGTTCTATTGTGAAGACCTCCTGGAACCTCTTGTTGAGTTCCTCACACACCTCTCTGTCATTCTCTGTATACCTGTCCTCGCCTGTTCTAAGTTTCAATACCTGTTCTTTCACTGTTGTTTTCCTTCTGATGTGACTGTGGAGTAGCTTTGGTTCGGTCTTGGCTTTGTTTGCTATATCATTTTCAAAATTTTTCTCTGCTTCTCTTCTCACCCTGACGTACTCATTCCTGGTTCTCTGGTATCTCTCCCTGCTTTCTGGTGTTCTGTTATTCCGGAAGTTCCTCCACGCCTTTTTGTTCAGTTTCTTCGCTTCCATACATGCCCTATTATACCATGGATTCTTCTGTTGCTTCTCGGATTTTTCCCTTTGGGCCGGGATGAACCTGTTTACTGCCTCCTGACACTTTTGGGTAACATAGTCCATCATACCCTGTACAGACTTGTCTCTGAGGTCTGTGTCCCAAGGTATTTCACTTAGGAAACTTCTCATCTGTTCATAATTCCCCTTTCGGTATGCCAGCCTTTTGATTCCTAGTTCTTTTTGGGGGGAGATAAGTCCTAGCTCTACCAGGTACTCAAAGTTCAATACACTGTGGTCACTCATTCCCAAGGGCGCTTCCATCTTAACTTCCCTTATATCCCATTCATTTAGGGTAAATATCAAATCAAGCATTGCTGGTTCATCTTCTCCTCTCATTCTTGTTGGTTCTTTGGTGTGCTGGCTTAGAAAGTTTCTTGTTGCCACGTCCAGCAGCTTAGCTCTCCATGTTTCTGGTCCTCCATGCGGGTCTCTGTTCTTCCAATCTATCTTCCCTTGGTTGAAGTCTCCCATAATTAGTAGTCCAGATCCATTCCTGCTAGCAACAGAAGCTGCTCTTTCTATTATGTTAATGGTGGCCATGTTGTTTCTATCATATTCCTGTCTAGGTCTTCTCTCTCCCTTCTCTCTGTGTGTGTGTGTGTGTGTGTGTGTGTGTGTGTGTGTGTGTGTGTGTGTGTGTGTGTGTGTGTGTGTGTGTGTACCTAGTTGTACTCACCTGGGTGTACAACTAGGTGAGTGCACATACAGTCACCTGTGTGTATGTCTATGACCACTAATTAACACCTTGCCTCCTGCTGGCGCTGCAGATGACGCTATCACACACCTGTGTGTGGGGGGGGGGGACGACCTGACGACGGCACACCTGCAGCCACAGGGAGTGTTGGAACACCCTCCCGACGGCTCCCCCTTTCGGTGAGTACACAATCTGGCCACACTCTGTGGGTTTGTACCTGCTCTTCAGGTACATGGATTCTTAGTACTAATGTTCCAGAGTCTCAGCCTTACCTGTGAGAGTCCTACAAGAGTCTCAGCCTTACCTGTGAGAGTCCTACAAGGGTCTCAGCCTTACCTGTGAGAGTCCTACAAGGGTCTCAGCCTTACCTGTGAGAGTCCTACAAGGGTCTCAGCCTTACCTGTGAGAGTCCTACAAGGCAGGTATCCCGCGTCGATTCTATAGTCTGGACCAAGAAATTGATCTATTGAGATTATTAATAGTATTCGTAATTTATTGTAGGGGTTGTGTTGGTTATGAGCAGCGATAGCCTCATGGCCTGTTACAACCCATGATTGGCCCACAGTTGTGATCCACTATGGGTTGTTGACCAAACCACACACTAGAAAGTGAAGGGATGACGACGTTTCGGTCCGTCCTGGACCATTCTCAAGTCGACTGTGACTTGTGAATGGGTCGATATAGTCGACTTGAGAATGGTCCAGGACGGACCGAAACGTCGTACGTCCCTTCACTTTCTAATGTGTGGTTTGGTCAACATATTTCAGCCACGTTAGTGTGACTCCTCGTCTCCACTCTGGGTTATTTGTCATCGGTATTTAGGATAAGTAGACAAAATATTGAAGTTCTTGCGAGGCAGGATCAGGTATAAGGGTTTACGGCTCATGCTCGGTGATCATATGGAAAATTTGTTTACTGAGAATTATATAAAATTTATATAAATGTAATAATTTCCTCTGTATTTTAATGTAAATTTATTCTCCAATTTTTGTAAATCGTTTATAGGTAAATAAGTATATCATTCAGTTTTTTTTAATTATCTTGTTCTGTACTACTGAAACACTTGTTCACTAAGCATTGTAATGTATAATTGCCTTGTAACACTTTTGCATATGTAATTTATATTGTATTTTTTAAATAAAGAAAAAAAATTGTGATTTCTTTGTATGACGCAGTGGAAAGACGTGAGAGAAGTTGATTTGTTTTCTTAGACATGGTGATATTTCTTAGATTTAGACATTGATGGTGATGACCAGATCTGTATCCTGCAAGATTTATCAAGACGAGGAGAATAGCCTGCTGTTGAAGGCATACTTTGTGACAGCGAGAGAACCCAAGATGGTCAGTGCTCATTGTGGCAGAGATTACATATGTTCATAGCCTTAACTACATCTTGTGTGGTTTGCTTCATTTATAACTGACGTGAAGAACACTTGTGGTGAAGAGTCTTAGAGAGTCTCTGGTCCTTCCTCGTGCCCTTGGAAAATTGTGTTTATCTCATTAATATACGTATATATATGTTAGGTTGTAATTACAGCAAGCAGGTGCTTAAGTTACTAGAGTAATTGCCTAGCTAGTTTGTCTATATATATATATATATATATATATATATATATATATATATATATATATATATATATATATATGTCGTACCTAGTAGCCAGAACGCACTTCTCGGCCTACTATCCAAGGCCCGATTTGCCTAATAAGCCAAGTTTTCCTGAATTAATATATTTTCTCTAATTTTTTTCTTATGAAATGATAAAGCTACCCATTTCATTATGTATGAGGTCAATTTTTTTTATTGGAGTTAAAATTAACGTAGATATATGACCGAACCTAACCAACCATACCTAACCTAACCTAACCTATCTTTATAGGTTAGGTTAGGTTAGGTAGCCAAAAAAGTTAGGTTAGGTTTGGTTAGGTAGGTTAGGTTGTCGAAAAAACATTAATTCATGAAAACTTGACTTATTTGGCAAATTGGGCCTTGCATAGTAGGCTGAGAAGTGCGTTCTGGCTACTAGGTACGACATATATATATATATATATATATATATATATATATATATATATATATATATATATATATATATATATATATATATATATATATATATATATATATATATATATATATATATATATATATATATATATATATATATAAAGACAGTCCAGGTTAATTTATATATGTAGTGTTAGCGAGGTTCCAGTGTAGCAAGAGGTGAACTGAGGACCCCGACCCAAGGTATCATATTGTATTAAATTGTATTCCTTTGTATTAATTTTTTTTGTGCTTGTTTTGAAAATTTGTTTCCTCTTGTCCGGTATTATGAGATATTGATAAGAATGAGATAACCGGTGAGTTGCCTGCTTGATGGTGAGGAGAGATTGAAGGGGAATTGATTAAGAGGATATCTGAGTAACGTGGGAGGAGTTTGGTTCATAGCTCAGTGTGGGTGTGAGTACATGACGACAGGTGTGTAGCTGAGAGTTCCACACGACGACAGGTGTGTAGCTGAGAGTTCCACACGACGACAGGTGTGTCGCTGAGAGTTACTTCTTCCCGGCTTCCTGTCCTCGTCGAGGCTGTAACAAGCTAGGTTTGGCCCCTCAGGTAAATTCGTATTATGTACAGTGTGAAAATGGAGCCATCTCTCAGGAAGTTTCAATCGGATCAGTTGATTTGGTGTCTCTGAATCTGCTTCATGTTAGGTGTGTATCCCAAACTTAAGTCAGACGAGGAATGGACAGTAGCTGATGTGGACCAAACCACACACTAGAAAGTGAAGGGACGACGATGTTTCTAGTGTGTGGTTGATACACAGACAGTAACTGATGTTCTCATGGATGGTACTGAAGCTGTTCCTGTTGGCTGAGTGCCTTATGTTCTTCTCATAGTCTTCTGAGTGTTCATGAAGCTGGGCCCAGGCTGGGAATGTTGATAACACTGTTCTTCAACATAACAATAATGCCATCGGTACATTTCCCCCTTGAGGTTATCTTGAGATGATTTCGGGGCTTTTTAGTGTCCCCGCGGCCCGGTCCTCGACCAGGCCTCCACCCCCAGGAAGCAGCCCGTGACAGCTGACTAACTCCCAGGTACCTATTTACTGCTAGGTAACAGGGGCGTTCAGGGTGAAAGAAACTTTGCCCATTTGTTTCTGCCTCGTGTGGGAATCGAACCCGCGCCACAGAATTACGAGATCCTGCGCGCTCTCCACCAGGCTACGAGGCCCCTTGTTGAAACGGCTGCTGAACTGACTTGTCCAGCCAAGACGGTCGTCAGGGTCTTGTGATGCCTCGCCTCCTGGGCTTCAACGACCACTTAGAGAGGAAGAATTTAATAAGTCTCTATATATTCTTGGTGCAAGAGACTGTACGTTACATATAAATCTCTGAAACTGATTCTTTCAAACTCGTATGATAAACATTTTATATTATATCAAGTTTTTCCGATACATTGTTTGCAAATTTTACCACGCCTCGTATGGGCCAATAGCCCTTCTGCTGTTACCTTCTTGAGGTTATCTTGAGATGATTTCGGTTCTTTAGTGGTCCCCGCGGCCCGGTCCTCGACCAGGACTCCACCCCCAGGAAGCAGCCCGTGACAGCTGACTAACACCCAGGTACCTATTTTACTGCTAGGTAAGAGGGGCATAGGGTGAAAGAAACACTGTCCATTGTTTCTAGCCGGCGCCCGGGATCGAACCCGGGACAACAGGATCACAAGTCCAGCGTGCTGTCCGCTCGGCCGACCGACTCCTTCGCTCTTATGTTCTTATGTTATAATGATCAATAAAGAACTAGATTTCACTTCTTGAAGGTCTCCTTCATCGCTAGGTGAACATTAAGAGCAGTTTACACTCTAGTTAGACCCCACTACTCAAGACTCAAGCTGTCTCATTATTAACATCAACTGATGTTTAGGTGTTGATAACATCGACAAATCTAACCCTCCACAACTAGCACAAATGCAAGCATGAGCTGTTGTCCTACTCAGCGCATCTGAGGCCTGATCTTAGAAACTTGTTAACGCGATGAAATTATTATTTGTCTCCATTAGGAATGTACAAAATGTAATGATATCTGCCAAGTAAGGACCAGGATGAGCCAAAGGTGTGTCAGAGCCTTCATGTGCTCGATTGACTTGATATCACACGTATCAACCATGTCTAGAGAACGGTACTGGCAGCTAAGCTGTTGATGGCTGAGCGTCTTGTGTTATGGGTGCCAACTTCTGGTGATCCACGGGCTGGGCCAGGTGAGGATGCTTGAGAGTATCGGTCTTATGTTAGTGGAGAGTCCAACCAGATCTCTCTCTCTCTCTCTCTCTCTCTCTCTCTCTCTCTCTCTCTCTCTCTCTCTCTCTCTCTCTCTCTCTCTCTCTCTCTCTCTCTCTCTCTCTCTCTCTCTCTCTCTCTCTCTCTCTCTCTCTCTCTCTCTCTCTCTCTCTCTCTCTCTCTCTCTCTCTCTCTCTCTCTCTCATCATCTCTTCCACAGGCTCTCAACGCCATTGGAAGCAAAAACACACACACACACAAAAAGCCAATCCGTGATGAAAAAGTTCCTTTTCATCTCTGTCAGCCTGTCCATCCCGTATTATCGGTCACCCTTCGTGGTGGAGGTGGGAATGCTGTCAGGGTGCCTGACAGCTGGGTGGACAGCACTTAGGATTCGTAGTCCTGAGGTTCCGGGTTCGATCCCAGGTGGAGGCGGAAACAAATGGACAAAATGTTTCTTTCTCCCTGATGCCCCCTGTTACCTAGCAGTAAATAGGTACCTGGGAGTTAGTCAGCTGCTACGGGCTGCTTCCTGGGAGGGAGGAGGGGGGTGTAACAAAAAGGAGGCTTAGTCGAGGACCGGGCCACGGGGGACGCTAAGCCCCGAAATCATCTCAAGATAGCCTCAAGAAGATGATGATCTTGAGTGTCTGGTACTCCGAGCATCCTGATCAGTGACCACCCACCACCAGCAGCATCCTCTCGCCTCTGCTCTCATCGATGCAGGACACATTTTCCCACCTCCTAGTGTGTGTGTGGTTGGGTTAGGGTTTCTGCGCTTGTGAATGTGTGCACGTGTTTGAGACTGTTTGTTGTGTTTGGTTGGTGGCTTGTGTGTGTGTGTGTACTCACCTAGTTGTGTTTGCGGGGGTTGAGCTCTGGCTGTTTGGTCCCGCCTGTGTGTGTGTACTCACCTAGTTGTACTCACCTAGTTGTGTTTGCGGGGGTTGAGCTCTGGCTGTTTGGTCCCGCCTGTGTGTGTGTGTACTCACCTAGTTGTACTCACCTAGTTGTGTTTGCGGGGGTTGAGCTCTGGCTCTTTGGTCCCGCCTCTCAACCGTCAATCAACAGGTGTACAGATTCCTGAGCCTATCGGGCTCTGTCATATCTACACTTGAAACTGTGTATGGAGTGAGCCTCCACCACATCACCCCCTAATGCATTCCATTTGTCAACCACTCTGACACTAAAAAAGTTCTTTCTAATATCTCTGTGGCTCATTTGGGCACTCAGTTTCCACCTGTGTCCCCTTGTGCGTGTTCCCCTTGTGTTAAATAGACTGTCTTTATCTACCCTATCAATTCCCTTCAGAATCTTGAATGTGGTGATCATTTCCCCCCTAACTCTTCTGTCTTCCAGCGAAGTTAGGTTTAATTCCCGTAGTCTCTCCTCGTAGCTCATACCTCTCAGCTCGGGTACTAGTCTGGTGGCAAACCTTTGAACCTTTTCCAGTTTAGTCTTATCCTTGACTAGATATGGACTCCATGCTGGGGCTGCATACTCCAGGATTGGCCTGACATATGTGGTATACAAAGTTCTGAATGATTCTTTACACAAGTTTCTGAATGCCGTTCGTATGTTGGCCAGCCTGGCATATGCCGCTGATGTTATCCGCTTGATATGTGCTGCTGGAGACAGGTCTGGCGTGATATCAACCCCCAAGTCTTTTTCCTTCTCTGACTCCTGAAGAATTTCCTCTCCCAGATGATACCTTGTATCTGGCCTCCTGCTCCCTACACCTATCTTCATTACATTACATTTGGTTGGGTTAAACTCTAACAACCATTTGTTCGACCATTCCTTCAGCTTGTCTAGGTCTTCTTGAAGCCTCAAACAGTCCTCTTCTGTTTTAATCCTTCTCATAATTTTAGCATCGTCCGCAAACATTGAGAGAAATGAATCGATACCCTCCGGGAGATCATTTACATATATCAGAAACAAGATAGGACCGAGTACAGAGCCCTGTGGGACTCCACTGGTGACTTCACGCCAATCGGAGGTCAATCGGTGTGTGTGTGTGTGTTTGTGACTGTTTGTTGTGTTTGGTTGGTGGCATGTGTGTGTGTATGTGTGTGTGTGTGTGTGTGTGTGTGTGTGTGTGTGTGTGTGTGTGTGTGTGTGTGTGTGTGTGTGTGTGTGTGTGTGTGTGTGTGTGTGTGTGTGTGCGTGTGTGTGTGTGTGTGTGTGTGTGCGTGTGTGTGTGTGTGTGTGTGTGTGTGTGTGTGTGCGTGTGTGTGTGTGTGTGTGTGTGTGTGTGTGTGTGTGTGTGTGTGTGTGTGTGTGTGTGTGTGTGTGTGTGTGTGTGTGTGTGTGTGTGTGTGTGTGTGTGTGTGTGTGTGTGTGTGTGTGTGTGTGTGTGTGTGTGTGTGTGTGTGTGTGTGTGTGTGTGTGTGTGTGTGTGTGTGTGTGTGTGTGTGTAGGTCAATTATGTTGTTAATAATTCACATTTTTATATGTGTTCATTGAGGATGTTTAAATACCTAATGTAAGTATATATATAACTAATATATGTATATGTATGTGTATACTTAATATTATGTTTGGTATATGATGTATTTTTGGGTTTACTGTTAATGTTTTATGCTTATGAATATCTACTATGTATAAGTAATAACTTAGGAGGGTTAGTGAATCCCTAAGATGTCCGTGTGTAAGGTCACTTAAGATGCAGGCGAGGAGTCACAATAACGTGGCTGAAGTATGTTGACCA
Organism: Procambarus clarkii; assembly: GCF_040958095.1. NCBI lineage: Eukaryota > Metazoa > Arthropoda > Malacostraca > Decapoda > Cambaridae > Procambarus > Procambarus clarkii. The sequence goes on along the minus strand of NC_091159.1, from coordinate 49,459,159 downwards.
GACCACACACTAGAAGGTGAAGGGACGACGACGTTTCGGTCCGTCCTGGACCATTCTCAAGTCGATTGTGATGAAGTAATTCAGTCACTTAAGGTGTAAGTGATTGCTTTCCTGTCAAGGGTGGAAATGTATATAATAATAATAATAATAATAATTTTATTTAGGTAAGGTACATACATAAAGAGATTTTACAAAGTTTGTTGGCTTTATAGATAGAGCTAGTACATACAATGCCTAAAGCCACTATTACGCAAAGCGTTTCGGGCAGGAAAAACATTAATGACTAAAGCTTAAAACTAAGGGGTAAAAAGAATAAGATGTGTTGAGTACAAATAAAAATAGAGGTAAAAGAGGGGGGAACATTGTTGAAAAAGCAGCACAAATACAATTACAAATTATTACAGAAAATTACATTCAAACAGCGTTGATTTGAAAAACAAAAAAAACAAAAAACATACATGGGTTAACAACAGAGGGGTAAGGTGCGTTACAGGGAATTTATTAGGTATAGCTTCGTTTTTAACTTAAACTGGTTGAGAGAGGTACAGTCTTTAACATGGTTGGGAAGGTCATTCCACATTCTGGGCCCCTTGATTTGTAGAGCATTTCTGGTTTGATTAAGTCGTACTCTAGGAATATCAAAACTGTATTTATTTCTGGTGTGGTGCTCATGGGTTCTGTTACAACCTTCTATGAAGCTTTTGAGATCAGGATTGGCATTATAGTTTAGCGTTTTATATATGTATAATACACATGAGAGAATGTGCAGTGACTTAATGTCTAACATATTCAGAGATTTGAGTAGGGGTACCGAGTGATGTCTGGGGCCAGAATTGGATATTGTCCTAATAGCAGCTTTGTGTTGAGTAATTAGAGGACGTAAGTGATTTTGGGTAGTAGAGCCCCAAGCACAAATACCATAGTTGAGATATGGATAGATAAGGGAGTAATAGAGAGTCACCAGGGCAGGGCGTGGTACATAATATCTGATCTTAGAAAGAATGCCCACAGTTTTTGCAACTTTTTTTGATATGTTTAGAATGTGTCCCTGGAAATTCAGCTTGTGGTCAATGAGAATGCCAAGGAATTTGCCATCTAATTTGTTACAAATTTGGGTATTGTTTATTTTGAGATTTATTTGATTAGAGGATTTATTGCCAAACAGAATATAGAAAGTTTTGTCAATGTTAAGGGTGAGTTTGTTGGCAGTTAGCCACAGATGGACTTTATTAAGCTCAGTATTTACTGTGGCATTTAGAGCAAGGGGATCAGGACTGGAGTAAATGAAGGTTGTGTCGTCAGCAAATAGAATTGGTTTGAGGTGTTGGGAGGCATTTGGAAGGTCATTAATGTAGATGAGAAAGAGGAGAGGGCCAAGTATGCTGCCCTGGGGAACACCAATGTTGATGGGTAGGGTGGGAGAAATTGTATTATTCACAGAAACACATTGGAGCCTGTCAGTAAGGTAGGATTTGAGGTATTGTAGGGAGTGTCCTCTGACTCCATAATGATGTAATTTAAGAAGAAGGTTTTGGTGGTTGACAGTATCGAAAGCTTTACGCAGGTCCACAAATAACCCAACAGGGAACTCATTTTTATCAAGAGCTGTATGAATCGAGTTAAGCATACTAATAAGTGCATCGTTAGTGCTTTTTTTGGGCCTGAAGCCATATTGGCAAGGGCTAAGTATATTGAGTTTGGCTAGATATGAGTAAAGCTGCTTATAGATTAGTTTTTCAAAAATTTTTGACAAGTTTGGCAGGATTGATATAGGTCTGTAGTTGTTAACATCTGTGAGATCACCACATTTGTGGACAGGCGTTACTCTCGCTTTTTTTAGAATATCTGGAAAGGTTTGGAGTTCAAGTGACTTGTTGAAGAGCAAAGCAATAGCAGGGGCTAAAGATCTGGAGGCTTTTTTGTAGATTAAAGTTGGTATCTCCTCAAGGGCACCAGACTTGGTTTTAAGGGAAAGGATTATCTCATTGACGTCAGTGGAATTAATAGGCTTTAGGTACAGAGACTGTGGATAGTTACCTGTAAGATAGTCCTTAATGTCAGTACTGGAAGATGGAATATCATTAGCAAGGGATGAACCAATGGAAGAGAAGAACCTATTGAACTCAATAGCAGAATCAGAGGCTGAAAGCTGACCATCGTTATTAGACAGGAGAGTCGGTTTGTTATTTATAGACTTCTTTGATCCCAATATTTGTGAAATTGTTCTCCAAGTTTGTTTAATGTTGCTCTTTATTTGGGTAAATTTATCTTCGTAGTATTTAGTTTTGGCTCGTCTAATTATCTTAGATAGCAATAATGAGTAATTCTTTGAGAATTCTTTGGAGACAATTCCTAACCTATACTTCTTCTCAAGGTCATGTTTTTTATTAATAGATTTAAGTATTCCCTTTGTATGCCAGGGATTGTTAAGCCTTTTGGTTGTGACTTGTTTTGTAAGCATAGGACAGTGGGTATTATAAAGGCTAAGAGTTTTTTGAAGAAAAGATTGAACTGCTAGGTTGATGTCCTCTATGTTACCTAACTCGGACTCCCAGTTGACATTATCAGTAGCAGTTATAAAATTGTCTATAGCAGTTTCATTGTGTAGTCTAAAACGTATCTCTCTTGACTCAAGAGGTGGTTTGCTAATGTTAGTTAAGAGAAATGTGGGGTAATGTTGGGATTAAGCGCGGGAGAGTGAGTCTTGCACTTTCTAAAGGAGAGTGAAAGCCGAGGTTCAGCGAACATGAAAATTCTATTGACGCTGAGGCTTGGCGTGGATATTGAAAGCGGTGAACCCCCGTGTGTGTTTCATTCCTCATTCAATCGACTTGAGAATGGTCCAGGACGGACCGAAACGTCGTCGTCCCTTCAATTTCTAGTGTGTGGTCTGGTCAACATACTTCAGCCACGTTATTGTGACTCATCGCCTGCATTCCTCATTCATTTCCTGTTTTCCTACCTCCCTTTCCTTTTTCTTGTACGATTTTCTATCCTTTCATCTACTCTCCCTTCTCCTTTTTCTCTCTTCTTCTTCTTCTCTATGGCAGTCACTCCTCCAAACCATTTCTTACTCCCTCCAAAATTTAAAAAACAAAGACATATTCAATCTTATGTGAATATTAATTACAGTCTATAGTTTGTGGAGTGTTACGGCAATTTAGAGTCTCAGATTTATTTTTTCTGATTGGTAGATATTTAATATTGTACTTTTCAACATCACTTTTACAAATTTTTAAGTTTGATTGCCAAGACTTGTGTGTTACATGATATAACATCAATTGTTTTGACAGACACTTGTAATTCAGTGTTTCAAGTCATTTTTATATGTGAAGGAGGAATGTGTTGGGAACATTAGTCGACGCAGCCTCATAATGTTAGATAATTCTTGACTAGAAATTTTTTCACTCATCAAAAACAGACGAATTTCAAAGCACGTGCGGATATGTGGTTATCTTGTTAGCTATCAAGATACTTGATAACTAACAATAGATAGGTAACAGATATGTTACCTATCTATTGTTCTTGTAAAATTTATTTTACAAGAACATTTTAACATTTTTATTTTACTTGATAACTAACAATAGATAGGTAACAGATATGTTATCTATCACATATCTTTTCAAGTTCGTTAAAGGGGGCAGCTCCAGCACGCAATTAAGGCCCCTTCACGGACGATACAATGAAAGTCTATTAATAGATGCCAAACGTATTTCGCAAACCAATCATACTGTTTGTGCCATCAGATGGCACTGCAACTATTTTGGAAAGGTCAGCTGGTTGAACAGACACAGACCTTGTGGCATGTTTAAATAACGTTACTAAGTTAACCAGTTCTGTCGTTAACTTATAACTGTTCTCGGTTTATAAAAAAAAAATGCTACTTCATTTGGCATTGATGGTATTTATACATATTGATATTATTTTGCCGCATGCCAGCAAAAGATTTTTGCGTGCCACATTGCGCACGTGTGCCATAGGTTTGTGTCACCTCTGATATAGAAAATGGGATTTTTTTGGGGTAAGGAATCATTTCAATGCATTGTATAGGAGTCAATACAATCTATACAGCAAGTATTGTCCTTCATCATGAAGGAATATGAGGAAAATGAGGAAAGGGATTCAAGGACATACTGGGATATGAGGACAAGGAGCTGGATATGAGGATATGAAGACAAACAAATGGTATATGAGGACCAGGAGCTGGATATGAGGATATGAAGACAAACAAATGGTATATGAGGACCAGGAGCTGAGGTGTGAGGAGGATATGAAGAAACGGTGCCCATAGAACTAGGTGGGCCATCAGGAATCGAACACCGACCCTGCAAGAAACGAGATCGCAGACCCTGTTAAATAACCGAATCACCATGCCTCATTTCGTCCTTTCATCACGGTGAAAAATACATTCAGAACGAGAGTTATTGTTGTTGTTGTTATAGATTCAGCTACTCGGAACAAGTTCCAAATAGCACGGGCTATGGTGAGCCCGTAACAGAACGAGGCGGAATTTACAGTTTTACCTGTAAATTGCGACCCACAATGTTGTTAGCTATTAGTATCAGAGCCTCTATGGAACAAAGGACTCTATCTATCTAACCTAAACTATATTGTATGAGCAATTTCATCAAGTCTGTAGCACTAACAACCGACACCAAAACGACGTAGTACAGTAATTAAAACATCAACCATGAAACGACGCTGTTTCACAAATCTGGGGATGAAGTTGTTGGCTCTGAACCATCGTTAAGGATTCTATAACAAATTTTACAAGTACAGCACTAATTGGAGTACCCCCCCCCCCTATTTCTAAGCCGATTTTGACAGTAGAATCGAGAG
>NC_091159.1:49410835-49453820 GCF_040958095.1 Procambarus clarkii | reverse complement strand
GTTATAGAGCACTAGACCTGCAGTCAGTGGGGTTATAGAGCACTAGACCTGCAGTCAGTGGGGTTATAGAGCACTAGACCTACAGTAAGTGGTGTATAGAGCACTAGACCTACAGTAAGTGGTGTATAGAGTACTAGACCTACAGTAAGTGGTGTATAGAGCACTAGACCTGCAGTAAGTGGTGTATAGAGCACTAGACCTGCAGTAAGTGGTGTATAGAGCACTAGACCTGCAGTAAGTGGTGTATAGAGCACTAGACCTGCAGTCAGTGGAGTATAGAGCACTAGACCTGCAGTCAGTGGGGTTATAGAGCACTAGACCTGCAGTCAGTGGGGTTATAGAGCACTAGACCTGCAGTAAGTGGTGTATAGAGCTACTAGACCTACAGTCAGTGGTGTATAGAGCACTAGACCTGCAGTCAGTGGTGTATAGAGCACTAGACCTGCAGTAAGTGGTGTATAGAGCACTAGACCTGCAGTCAGTGGAGTATAGAGCACTAGACCTGCAGTCAGTGGAGTATAGAGCACTAGACCTGCAGTCAGTGGAGTATAGAGCACTAGACCTGCAGTCAGTGGAGTATAGAGCACTAGACCTGCAGTCAGTGGTGTATAGAGCACTAGACCTGCAGTCAGTGGTGTATAGAGCACTAGACCTGCAGTAAGTGGGGTTATAGAGCACTAGACCTGCAGTCAGTGGGGTTATAGAGCACTAGACCTGCAGTCAGTGGGGTTATAGAGCACTAGACCTGCAGTCAGTGGGGTTATAGAGCACTAGACCTGCAGTCAGTGGGGTTATAGAGCACTAGACCTACAGTAAGTGGTGTATAGAGCACTAGACCTGCAGTAAGTGGTGTATAGAGCACTAGACCTGCAGTCAGTGGGGTTATAGAGCACTAGACCTGCAGTAAGTGGTGTATAGAACACTAGACCTGCAGTAAGTGGGGTTATAGAGCACTAGACCTGCAGTCAGTGGGGTTATAGAGCACTAGACCTGCAGTCAGTGGTGTATAGAGCACTAGACCTGCAGTAAGTGGGGTTATAGAGCACTAGACCTGCAGTCAGTGGGGTTATAGAGCACTAGACCTGCAGTCAGTGGGGTTATAGAGCACTAGACCTACAGTAAGTGGTGTATAGAGCACTAGACCTACAGTAAGTGGTGTATAGAGTACTAGACCTACAGTAAGTGGTGTATAGAGCACTAGACCTGCAGTAAGTGGTGTATAGAGCACTAGACCTGCAGTAAGTGGTGTATAGAGCACTAGACCTGCAGTAAGTGGTGTATAGAGCACTAGACCTGCAGTCAGTGGAGTATAGAGCACTAGACCTGCAGTCAGTGGAGTATAGAGCACTAGACCTGCAGTCAGTGGGGTTATAGAGCACTAGACCTACAGTAAGTGGTGTATAGAGTACTAGACCTACAGTAAGTGGTGTATAGAGCACTAGACCTGCAGTAAGTGGTGTATAGAGCACTAGACCTGCAGTAAGTGGTGTATAGAGCACTAGACCTGCAGTCAGTGGAGTATAGAGCACTAGACCTGCAGTCAGTGGAGTATAGAGCACTAGACCTGCAGTCAGTGGAGTATAGAGCACTAGACCTGCAGTCAGTGGAGTATAGAGCACTAGACCTGCAGTCAGTGGTGTATAGAGCACTAGACCTGCAGTCAGTGGTGTATAGAGCACTAGACCTGCAGTAAGTGGTGTATAGAGCACCAGACCTGCAGTAAGTGGTGTATAGAGCACTAGACCTGCAGTCAGTGGAGTATAGAGCACTAGACCTGCAGTCAGTGGAGTATAGAGCACTAGACCTGCAGTCAGTGGAGTATAGAGCACTAGACCTGCAGTCAGTGGTGTATAGAGCACTAAACCTGCAGTCAGTGGTGTATAGAGCACTAGACCTGCAGTAAGTGGTGTATAGAGCACTAGACCTGCAGTAAGTGGTGTATAGAGCACTAGACCTGCAGTCAGTGGTGTATAGAGCACTAGACCTGCAGTCAGTGGAGTATAGAGCACTAGACCTACAGTCAGTGGTGTATAGAGCACTAGACCTGCAGTCAATGGTGTATAGAGCACTAGACCTACAGCAATATATAGAGCATCAGCAGGAAGTTAGGAGACACAGATCAATGCTTATAACCTTATGCTTACCCTCCTACATGTCAACCTCTTAATTTAGGCAGTATTGGGTCTTACACGAAGACATTTATGGATGAATGAGGAAATGAATAAAAAACTGAAGAAAATTTTGCCTCGAAGTGCTCTAGGATGGATGGTGCGGGTTGTAGTAAATTCGTACGGTACCTTACCCCTGGAGAGGTATATATATATATATATATATATATATATATATATATATATATATATATATATATATATATATATATATATATATATATATATATATATATATATCAGCCTGTCCTCCAAAAATGGGGTGGTAAATGTAAGAAGACAAATAAGTGCAATTATGTACTATTCATAGCAGTTAGGAATTGTACTTATTTTCACTTAGTATTAAATCGTACTGTCAAATATATTGTGAATATTTGAGTTTACCTGAAAAATTGAATAGAAAACCACAACCTCACTTAACCGTCTTAGTTTTTGAAGATAATAATTTTATTGCTTCTTAATTACAATTAGTACTTAACCTATAGCTATATTGATATTACAGTTTTATTAAACTAATAAAACAAAACTAAAATATATCAATAAATTGCAAAGTAACTCAAGATATTTTAAAATTTTGTATAAAATCTATATTGTCTAATAAACCTGAAAAAGAAATTCCCAATATTTAAAACTTTTGTGTTGTATTTTGAATTTCTGAATTGTATGTTAAAATTTTGAGTATCTTAACAGAATTGAGGAGATTTATATCGGGGGGAGGGGATTGGGTAAATGTAACAGCCCCATAAGTGCAATTATGCACTGTTTATGAGAGTAAGAAAATGTACTTATTACACTTAGTATTAAATCGTACTGTCAATTCGGAGGATAAGTTTATATATATATATATATATATATATATATATATATATATATATATATATATATATATATATATATATATATATATATATATATACGCCACTGGCACCACCATTTAGGGGCTCAGCAAAGTCTGTGCTACATGGATATTTTGTTCTGAGTAGCTCAATCTAAAACAACAACAACAGGGAGCACCGTGAGAGTTGCCTCCATCATCTACACAAGTAATAAAGACAACTCCACTAGTTTCTTTACTATTTATTACATGTTAGAGCACATATGTCTGTCAGTTATTCAGCTTTTACTAACTGGACAGCAACTAAGTGACACAAAAATCCATCTATGGTCACGAAAACTCAATTTTTAGGGGGGTAGAAATAGCCTAAGTTACTCTATCCCTTTGAGATGTATTTCTTTCTTGTCTCAATAAACGAACTTGAACCCAATTTTGACTATGTATACATCCACTAACATACATAGTGCATACATACTGTGATGGTAACGTGTTGGTGTTCGGCTGTTTCAAAAGCTAGGGGTATGGCCTCGTCACATAAAAGAAAAAAAAGAAAAAAGCTGGAACTTTCGTCTGTGGTATGGTAATGGGAAGACACACAAAACACAAGTAAATTTAACAATGAAATTTTAATTACGTTAGAAAAGCAAAACATGAATAAAATTGGACATAAAAATTGTAACAGATAAATCAATCAAACAAAATAATAAGAATAATCACTGGCAAATGAAAAGTTACGTTAAGACAAGTGAGTAATAACAAAGTAAATTATATTAGTGCAGGAATATTGGCTTCAAGCTGCCACCTCCCTTAGTATACGTAAGCCAAGGCTTAGTCTACCAATGAGACATGTTAACTTGTGTGGAGCATGATATATTCTGCCTTCCTCAGGTCGCGGTGGCTCAGACATCAGCTCGTGTGGCGAGTGAAGGAGCAGGTGCGACGGGCATCAGCCAATCAGCGATGGACAAGCAGTTTGCCGGTTTGAGTGGCGGAGGTGGAGCAGGTGTCCCGGTGCTGGATACGTTTTGCTCTCTGGCAAAACTTGTTGTTGTACTTGTTGGATATATCTTCTATATTAGTTGTTTCTGGGACGTAGTTTGGAGGGAAGAGCAGGCTCAATCTCTCTTGAAAGAGATTATCGTCACAATACACATCAGTCCGTGCTCGCAATTACACTTGCCTCATATCTGAAGTAGTTCAGGCTGACCATAGCCGTTCGAACCTATGCAAGCCACGAAACCTTTTCAAAACTATTCTCATTATCTACATTATAAGAGAGAATATATGTTTGTCTGTCCAAAGTTGAAGGGAAGACTCTTGGGACTAGCCTCTCACAACTTAGCAGGAGAAATGGTCTGAGGTACTGGATGGACATAGGCTGGTCGTGGTAGGCCTAAGTTAAAGACTTTAAGAAATATCAGCTTTCAACCAAAGACATCCCCCCCCCATGCGATTTTCGTGGTCTGAAATGAAATCGGGGATATATTTTCCGTAGAGTTTACCGCACCTTTTTATGACTTACTCGAAAGCAAAGTGAATTTATTCGGGTTACAAGGATGAAAACATTGACCAGAGAAGATGGGTTAAGGTAAGGAAGATAGTATAAACAGTGAAGATAGTATGTAGTGAAGATGTAAGACGAGGAGAGAGGGAAGACAGGGGGAAGAGGAAGCAAAGTGAAGGAGAGGGGGGGGGGGAGGAGGGAGTGGAGTCGGAAGAGACAGACACAAACCCGGACACCACCTGTTCCCCTTCTGTATGTAGATATAAATAGAAATCTGTGTTCGAGGTTGGAGTGGGAGGATGGAGAGATGGTTGTGGGAGGGGAGAGGGAGAGGAGGAAAACGGAGAGATGAGAGGACAGAGAGAAACAGGAAGGAGAAATAGGGAAGATATATGCCTGTAGTGATGGAAGGTCATCCATCACTCCTGAGACTGATGGATGCATCTATGCATTAGAAATATATATATATTAGTATATTTTGGTAGCAGTCTTTCCTGTAAACATATATTATTAAATATGAACGAAAAAGTAAGATTAATAATTCTAACACGAATTTTCTCGATCTTTCTTATGTTTCTTTTCACTGTTGATGGTAATTGAAAAATCAATTCTCCAAAATTCATTTTTATTTCTGGTCTGACACGACACTTGAACGCGTTTCGTAATAACTTATTACATTTTCAAAGACTTTTAGTTTACACACACACAACTATTACCTGCAAACACTAAACAGAGTTCTTACTATGCTATGATTTAAACAGCTGTTTAAATCATAGCATAGTAAGAACTCTGTTTAGTGTTTGCAGGTAATAGTTGTGTGTGTGTGTGTAAACTAAAAGTCTTTGAAAATGTAATAAGTTATTACGAAACGCGTTCAAGTGTCGCGTCAGACTAGAAATAAAAATGAATTTTGGAGAATTGATTTTTCAATTACCATCAACAGTAAAAAGAAACATAAGAAAGATCGAGAAAATTCGTGTTAGAATTATTAATCTTACTTGTTCGGTCATATTTAATAATATATATATATATATATATATATATATATATATATATATATATATATATATATATATATATATATATATATATATATATATATATATATATATATATATGCGAACCAGCCTGAATGGTCCCCAGGACTATATGCAACTGAAAACTCAGAAGTGACTCGAACCCATACTGTCAGGAGCAACGCAACTGGTATGTGAACATCGTCCCTGGGGAGTGAACACCGTCCCTGGGGAGTGAACACCGTCCCTGGTGAGTGAACACCGTCCCTGGTGAGTGAACACCTTCCCCTGGTGAGTGAATACCGTCCCTGGTGAGTGAACACCGTCCCTGGTGAGTGAACACCGTCCCTGGTGAGTGAACACCATCCGTGGTGAGTGAACACCGTCCCTGGTGAGTAAACACCGTCCCTGGTGAGTGAACACCGTCCCTGGTGAGTGAACACCATCCGTGGTGAGTGAACACCGTCCCTGGTGAGTGAACACCATCCGTGGTGAGTGAACACCGTCCCTAGTGAGTGAACACCGTACCTGGTGAGTGAACACCATCCCTGGGGAGGGAACACCGTCCCTGGGGAGGGAACACCGTCCCTGGTGAGTGAACACCGTCCCCTGGTGAGTGAACACCGTCCCTGGGGAGGGAACACCGTCCCTGGTGAGTGAACACCATCCCTGGGGAGTGAACACCGTCCTTAATGAGTGAACACCATCCCTGGTGAGTGAACACCGTCCCCTGGTGAGTGAACACCGTCCCTGGTGAGTGAACACCGTCCCTGGGGAGGGAACACCGTCCCTGGTGAGTGAACACCGTCCCTGGGGAGGGAACACCGTCCCTGGTGAGTGAACACCGTCCCTGGGGAGGGAACACCGTCCCTGGGGAGGGAACACCGTCCCTGGGGAGGGAACACCGTCCCTGGTGAGTGAACACCGTCCCTGGGGAGGGAACACCGTCCCTGGTGAGTGAACACCGTCCCTGGTGAGTGAACACCGTCCCTGGGGAGGGAACACCGTCCCTGGTGAGTGAACACTGTCCCTGGGGAGGGAACACCGTCCCTGGTGAGTGAACACCGTCCCTGGGGAGGGAACACCGTCCCTGGGGAGGGAACACCGTCCCTGGTGAGTGAACATCGTCCCTGGGGAGGGAACACCGTCCCTGGTGAGTGAACACCGTCCCTGGGGAGGGAACACCGTCCCTGGTGAGTGAACACCGTCCCTGGTGAGTGAACACCGTCCCTGGGGAGGGAACACCGTCCCTGGTGAGTGAACACCGTCCCTGGGGAGGGAACACCGTCCCTGGTGAGTAAACACCGTCCCTGGTGAGTGAACACCGTCCCTGGGGAGGGAACACCGTCCCTGGTGAGTGAACACCGTCCCTGGGGAGGGAACACCGTCCCTGGGGAGGGAACACCGTCCCTGGGGAGTGAACACCGTCCCTGGGGAGGGAACACCGTCCCTGGTGAGTGAACACCGTCCCTGGTGAGTGAACACCGTCCCTGGTGAGTGAACACCGTCCCTGGTGAGTGAACACCGTCCCTGGGGAGGGAACACCGTCCCTGGGGAGTGAACACCGTCCCTGGTGAGTGAACACCGTCCCTGGGGAGGGAACACCGTCCCTGGGGAGGGAACACCGTCCCTGGTGAGTGAACACCGTCCCTGGGGAGGGAACACCGTCCCTGGGGAGGGAACACCGTCCCTGGTGAGTGAACACCGTCCCTGGTGAGTGAACACCGTCCCTGGGGAGGGAACACCGTCCCTGGTGAGTGAACACCGTCCCTGGGGAGAGAACACCGTCCCTGGTGAGTGAACACCGTCCCTGGTGAGTGAACACCGTCCCTGGGGAGGGAACACCGTCCCTGGTGAGTGAACACTGTCCCTGGGGAGGGAACACCGTCCCTGGGGAGGGAACACCGTCCCTGATAGGGGCACGCAGTACAGAACATTGAGTGGAGTACATTCAAGTATGCGGAGAAAGGACTACAAGACCCATAAACAGGGCACCAGGAAGACTGTCCAAACACACACACCAATATACAACCATACACATCACCTGGAATTAAGGCGCAGCTTTAATTCCAGGTGATGTATATAATTGTATATATTTATATGCATATGTATTTAATTCCAGGGCTGCTTCAGCGGGCCGCAGCGCGAGGTACAACGGCGTTATCTTATGTGGGGCGGCGCTAGTCATTACCTCCTTCAGAGAAGCGTACTTATCAGCGAGCGCTGCGGACCCTCCGGCGACCCTGGCTGAGGGTAAGAGGGTCACATCACTGACCGGTAATCGCCCCCGGCGGCAGTTAAGCCAACCCACTGGTGTGTAATTACCCGAACTAAACAAGGCGGCGGCCGGCAGTTAGCGAGGCGCCTCGTGTCCACTCATCAATTGTATCTCGAGTCACAGTAACTCAAACAGTGCCTTAAACAGCACTAAATATGAACTAATGTGGCAGCGGCGCCGCAGCTGCGTCAGTGTACGAGGCAGCTGCTCTGGGTGTGACCTAGTGTACAAGTTGGTGGTGGCGCAGCTGCTTACAACATATGTGTGGCTGCTCTCAACACATGTGGCTGCTCGCAACACATGTGGCTGCTCGCAACATATGTGTACACCTTCCAGGATGGCGAATGATTGGTTCGTCATTCTATACTTTTATGGCAGAGTCTGTGAATTGTGTTCCAGTGTCGCAGCCCTCCGGGTACTGTTACACTGCTGGAGCAGCAGGTGTGGGGTACTGTTACACTGCTGGAGCAGCAGGTGTTGGGGTACAGTTACACTACTGGAGCAGCAGGTGTGGGGTACTGTTACACTGCTGGAGCAGCAGGTGTGGGGTACTGTTACACTGCTGGAGCAGCAGGTGTGGGGTACTGTTACACTGCTGGAGCAGCAGGTGTGGGGTACTGTTACACTGCTAGAGCAAGACACAGGTAACATCACGAATGAGAAACATCACATATCAAGAGAGTGAGGAAGTATACTCATGATCAAAGGGTATAACACTGGTGACATTAATACCATTTAAAATATATCTCAACAATAAAAAAACAGAAACAATGGAATATAATTCAGTGGTTTAGACTCAGGAACGACACAGGTAAATACTGGTATGGGAATATAACACGATAACACAATGATAAATGAAGTTTTGAACATATGCGAGGCTGCTCCTCTGTGTGTGTCTGACGAGTCATTCACATATATGTCTGTCCTTCGCTTAAAACAATCCAGAGGTTCAGAGAGACCTCAGAATGAACCCAGAGAGGTTCATTCTTGTTCAGAAACAAGAATGCTGAACTTGGACATGTGGGTTATTAAGCTTTATGAAATATTTACCCAAGATTCGAGTGTTTTTAATTATTTACAGATCATAAACTATCGTTTGGGGGTTATTACAAGGGCTGGTGGCTGGCGTAGGCGGCAGCCTACAGGTGGGGCCACGGGCGTCCACCAGCCCGTTCTCGCTAGCGTTATCTTCTTGAGGTTATCTTGAGGGCTATATATTTCGGGGCTTTTTTTTTTTTTAGTGTCCCCGCGGCCCGGTCCTCGACCAGGCCTCCACCCCCAGGAAGCAGCCCGTGACAGCTGACTAACACCCAGGTACCTATTTTACTGCTTGGTAACAGGGGCATAGAGTGAAAGAAACTCTGCCCATTGTTTCTCGCCGCCGCCTGGGATCGAGCCCGTGACCACAGGATCACAAGTCCAGCGTACTGTCCGCTCGGCCGACCGGCTCCTAGCGTCCCCAACGTCAAGAAACTGCCGTACTAAAGTGTCCTTATCCTAACCTATCAGAGGACCCCCATGAACAGGAAACGGGTCAATATGTCAATTTCGCGAGCGGTATAATGTCCCGTTTTCTGTTTTGGGTCCTCTGGTAGGTTAGGATAAAGGCACTTTAGTACAACAGTTTCTCGATGTTGGGAAACTTTAGGTAGACGGGCTGAGTCGCTACCATTTTCTAGTACGACAGTTTTTGGCCTTATGTAAAGTATACTTCAAAATGTGACATTCCGTTAGGAAGATGAGATATTCCAGAAGCTTCGAGTTCTCTGTTTGTCCAGTGTCTCCAAGAGACAGCAAGAGAGAGAGAAGGTTCTTGTTACGACCCTGGGTTCCTCAAGTGGAAACCAGAGGTCAAAATTGAACTAAATAAGCTACAAGACGCAAGTCGATGTGTCTCTGTTCGTATCTTCCCAGCCAAACGTAGGACGAATCTTGTTGCTCACAAGCATTCAAACTTTTGAGCTTGTTGTGGATTAAGTATAACATTGTTATAAGATTAACTACCCTGAGAACGAGGAAAGTAACAATATGTTGCATAGGGGAAGATTTTTAATGTGTTTAGCTGCACGATCAATTAGGCTCCTCCCGGCACCACCACAATGCGGGAGGCCTGAGCTGGTCGCTGGGAGCGGTCTTCTCTGGCTGGCGTTCGTGGGGACGAGACCTACTCTGTGGCTGCACCCCTACTCTTCTCCCTTCTCCTCTTACTTATTTCCCTTTCCTTAAGTTCCTGTACCATTAAGTTAAGTACTGTGTGTTTAAGTGTGCCTACTCTGGTAGTAACGATTGGGGAGACCTGGGGGTAGTATTTGCCAGTGTTTTGGGTACCCCCTAAGTGTTGTGTTTTGTATTAGGGTCCCACGTGGTCTCACTACCCTAAGCTGCATCCAGCTTCAGTGCTTATCCAGTAGTACTTTACCCTAGCTTGTTCACAGTGTAAACCTTGTATCCTGTTTATGTGGACCAAGGCTTTTAACGTAAGATAGTGTGGTAAAGTAATTATTATTATTGTTATTGGTGTGAGTGTATATGGGGGGATGTTAAGGGGTTAATAAACAAGTAGGTAGTAACAGAGTATCCCTTCTTCCTGTGTGGGAGTGCTAGGATCAACCTCTAGTCTGACATGGTCTAGTAGCAAGTTATTATTACTGTGGATAGTTTATTTTGGGGGCCGGGCCTTTTAGTTCTCCCATATTTGATAACTCTGAATGCTACCTACTGCCCCTACACCCATGTTGTAATAGATCCCCCATAGTACAGACACTCTTATTTAACAGTTCTCGTGATCTCTTCTCCCAACATAAGAGTCTAACGGCTTCAGAGGCTGCGAGTGAGTACGGGCACGGAGAAAAGGGGGTACAAAAGTTATCTTGGCCCGCTGTTATGGGCTGCTTCCTGGGGGAATGTGTGAAAAAAATTAGGTAGTTGGTAGTTACCAACAGTTTATTGATTGACAGTTGAGAGGCGGGCCGAAAGAGCAGAGCTCAACCCCCGCAAGCATAACTAGGTGAATACACACACACACACACACATATGCGTGTGTGTGTATGTGTATTCGCTTAGTAGGTGAATACAACTGGGTGAATTCACACACGCACGCACGCAAGCACGCACACGTAAACAGAGAGAAACGAACAGAGAGAAAGATCTAGGAGTTGATATCACACCAAACCTGTCTCCTGAAGCCCACATAAAAAGAATAACGTCTGCGGCATATGCGAGGCTGGCTAACATCAGAACAGCGTTCAGGAACCTGTGTAAGGAATCATTCAGAATCTTGTACACCACATATGTAAGACCAATCCTGGAGTATGCGGCCCCAGCATGGAGCCCGTACCTTGTCAAGCACAAGACGAAGCTGGAAAAAGTCCAAAGGTATGCCACTAGACTAGTCCCAGAACTGAGAGGCATGAGTTACGAGGAAAGGCTGCGGGAAATGCACCTTACGACACTGGAAGACAGAAGAGTAAGGGGAGACATGATCACAACCTACAAAATCCTCAGAGGAATCGACCGGGTAAACAAGGATAAACTATTCAACACTGGTGGGACGCGAACAAGGGGACACAGGTGGAAACTGAGTACCCACATGAGCCACAGAGACGTTAGAAGGAACTTTTTCAGTGTCAGAGTAGTTAACGGATGGAATGCATTAGGCAGTGATGTGGTGGAGGCTGACTCCATACACAGTTTTAAATGTAGATATGATAGAGCCCAGTAGGCTCAGGAACCTGTACACCAGTTGATTGACAGTTGAGAGGCGGGACCAAAGAGCCAAAGCTCAACCCCCGCAAGCACAAATAGGTGAGTACAAATAGGTGAGTACGTAGTAGCAGTAAAGAAATCACAAATGTGTGATGTAGCAGAGAGATGTCTGGGAATAACCAGAACGCCGGTTCAAGTCGCCTCCAGTGCCCCAAAATGATATATATTATTTGTTCAACTTACAAATTATGTGGAAAAGAATTACAGAGCACTAATAAAGAACGAGACCTGAGGGGGTGATTTTGAACAATAAGTTATCGCCAGAGGAACACATAAAGAACATTGTGAGAGGAGCGTGATGCGTCGCTTTCCAACTCCAGACTTGCTTTTAATTATATTGATTGTGAAATACTGACGAAACTGTTCATAACCTTCGTGAGACCAAAACAGGAATATGCAGCAGTTGCATGGTGTCAAGATCTCAAGAAGCTCATCAATAAACTGGAAAAGGTACAAACAGTGGGAGCCACAAGAGAGGTACCAACAGAGGGAGCCACAAGAGAGGTACCAACAGTGGGAGCCACAAGAGAGGTACCAACAGAGGGAGCCACAAGAGAGGTACCAACAGTGGGAGCCACAAGAGAGGTACCAACAGTGGGAGCCACAAGAGAGGTACCAACAGTGGGAGCCACAAGAGGGGTACCAACAGTGGGAGCCACAAGAGGGGTACCAACAGTGGGAGCCACAAGAGGGGTACCAACAGAGGGAGCCACAAGAGAGGTACCAACAGTGGGAGCCACAAGAGAGGTACCAACAGTGGGAGCCACAAGAGAGGTACCAACAGTGGGAGCCACAAGAGGGGTACCAACAGTGGGAGCCACAAGAGAGGTACCAACAGTGGGAGCCACAAGAGAGGTACAAACAGTGGGAGCCACAAGAGAGGTACCAACAGTGGGAACCACAAGAGGGGTACCAACAGTGGGAGCCACAAGAGAGGTACCAACAGTGGGAGCCACAAGAGAGGTACCAACAGTGGGAGCCACAACAGGTACCAACAGTAGGAGCCACAAGAGAGGTACCAACAGTGGGAGCCACAACAGGTACCAACAGTAGGAGCCACAAGAGAGGTACCAACAGTGGGAGCCACAAGAGAGGTGCCAACAGTGGGAGCCACAAGAGAGGTGCCAACAGTGGGAGCCACAAGAGAGGTACCAACAGTGGGAGCCACAAGAGGGGTACAAACAGTAGGAGCCACAAGAGAGGTACCAACAGTGGGAGCCACAACAGGTACCAACAGTAGAAGCCACAAGAGAGGTACCAACAGTGGGAGCCACAAGAGAGGTACCAACAGTGGGAGCCACAACAGGTACCAACAGAGGGAGCCACAACAGGTACCAACAGTGGGAGCCACAACAGGTACAACAGTAGGAGCCACAAGAGAGGTACCAACAGTGGGAGCCACAAGAGAGGTACAAACAGTGGGAGCCACAACAGGTACAACAGTAGGAGCCACAAGAGAGGTACCAACAGTGGGAGCCACAAGAGAGGTACCAACAGTGGGAGCCACAAGAGAGGTACAAACAGTGGGAGCCACAACAGGTAGCAACAGAGGGAGCCACAACAGGTACCAACAGTGGGAGCCACAACAGGAACCAACAGTGGGAGCCACAAGAGAGGTACCAACAGTGGGGGCCACAAGAGAGGTACCAACAGAGGGAGCCACAAGAGAGGTGCCAACAGATGGAGCCACAAGAGAGGTACCAACAGAGGGAGCCACAACAGAGGGAGCCACAAAAGAGGGAGCCACAAGAGAGGTACCAACAGAGGGAGCCACAAGAGAGGTACCAACAGAGGGAGCCACAAGAGAGGTGCCAACAGAGGGAGCCACAAGAGAGGTGCCAACAGAGGGAGCCACAACAGAGGGAACCACAACAGAGGGAGCCACAAGAGAGGTGCCAACAGAGGGAGCCACAACAGAGGGAGCCACAACAGAGGGAGCCACAAGAGAGGTGCCAACAGAGGGAGCCACAACAGAGGGAGCCACAACAGAGGGAGCCACAAGAGAGGTACCAACAGAGGGAGCCACAAGAGAGGTGCCAACAGAGGGAGCCACCTACCATGGTGGCGTCCAGCGCCTCCTTCACACTGGAGGTGATAATGGCGCCCATTGCAGCACTCTGTGACAGCGGCCATAACACTGCCAGGTATTGCTGCCCGCCCGCACACACACACAGCAACCATATATACATACATATATACACACACATACATACATACGTACACTCCATACACAGTTTCAAGTGTAGATATGATAGAGCCCAATAGACTCAGGAATCTGTACACCAGTTGATTGACGGTTGAGAGGCGGAACCAAAGAGCCAGAGCTCAACTCCCGCAAGCACAACTAGGTGAGTACATACATACATACATACATACATACATACATACATACATACATACATACATACATACATACATACATACATACATACATACATACAGCCATACACAGACTCCACAACCATTCATACAACAACGTAGACCTTCTGAAAACACTTGAGAAAGATATGTTTGGCCGCCAGGTTATAGTACTCATCTATTTGTACTTGCGGGGGTTGAGCTCTGGCTCTTTGGTCCCGCCTCTCAACTGTCAATCAACAGGTGTACAAGTTCCTGAGCCTATTGGGCTCTATCATATCTACACTTGAAACTGTGTATGGAGTGTACGTATGTATGTATGTGTGTGTATATATGTATGTATATATGGTTGCTGTGTGTGTGTGCGGGCGGGCAGCAATACCTGGCAGTGTTATGGCCGCTGTCACAGAGTGCTGCATCCCTGGGTAGAAGTGAGGACATAGTCTATACCCATAT
Organism: Procambarus clarkii; assembly: GCF_040958095.1. Classification (NCBI taxonomy): domain Eukaryota; kingdom Metazoa; phylum Arthropoda; class Malacostraca; order Decapoda; family Cambaridae; genus Procambarus; species Procambarus clarkii. Next base: position 49,439,440 of record NC_091159.1, on the reverse strand, counting down.
ACCCATATAGGTATAGTATATCCCCATATAGGTATAGTATATCCCCATATAGGTATAGTATATCCCCATATAGGTATAGTATATCCCCATATAGGTACAGTATATCCCCATATACCCATATAGGTATAGTATATCCCCATATAGGTATAGTATATCCCCATATACCCATATAGGTATAGTATATCCCCATATAGGTACAGTATATCCCCATATACCCATATAGGTATAGTATATCCCCATATAGGTATAGTATATCCCCATATACCCATATAGGTATAGTATATCCCCATATAGGTACAGTATATCCCCATATACCCATATAGGTATAGTATATCCCCATATAGGTATAGTATATCCCCATATAGGTATAGTATATACCCATATAGGTATAGTATATACCCATATAGGTACAGTATATCCCCATATAGGTATAGAATATACCCATATCCCCATATAGGTATAGTATATCCCCATATAGGTATAGTATATCCCCATATAGGTACAGTATATCCCCATATACCCATATAGGTATAGTATATACCCATATAGGTATAGTATATACCCATATAGGTATAGTATATACCCATATAGGTACAGTATATCCCCATATAGGTATAGAATATACCCATATCCCCATATAGGTATAGTATATACCCATATACCCATATAGGTACAGTATATCCCCATATAGGTATAGAATATACCCATTGTCCGTGGATAGTAATAAGGGAAGGCCCCAGACTATACTAAATATAACAGGATATTTAAAGAATAAAGAAACTGAGGGGGGGATATGATCACAACATACAAGATACTGACGGGGGTATACAAGGTGGACCAAGACAGGCTCTTTAAATTGGAAGAAAGTAGAACAAGAGAAAATAATTCGAAGCTGGAAATATAAATAAGGAATGTAAGGCAATACTGGCAGCCTTTACGGCTGGTCAACAAGTGGAATATACTTGTATGGGGGAGCCTGGTAGCCTGGTGGATAGCGCGCAGGACTCGTAATTCTGTGGCGCGGGTTTGATTCCCGCACCAGGCAGAAACAAATGGGCAAAGTTTCTTTCACCCTGAATGCCCCCTGTTACCTAGCAGTAAATAGGTACCTGGGAGTTAGTCAGCTGTCATGGGCTGCTTCCTGGTGTGTGTGTGTGGAGAGAGAGAGAGAGAGAGAGAGAGAGAGAGAGAGAGAGAGAGAGAGAGAGAGAGAGAGAGAGAGAGAGAGAGAGAGAGAGAGAGAGAGAGAGAGAGAGAGAGAGAGAGAGAGAAGTTAGTAAACAGTTGATTGAGAGGCGGGCCGAGAGAGCAAGCTCAACCCCCGCAAAACATGTGGGAACCGACCTGTGAGATTTATATTTATTTAATTTATATGAATTTATATTGAATTTATATTTATGTTAATTTATATACTTCGATAGCAATTTGTATAATGATAAGTGGACTGTATTTCTGCAATAATCTCTTAATCTCACAAATCGATCCTCTACACATTAGGGGGGGTTATTAAATTAATATATATGCAGCCAATCAAACTACAGTAACTACATACATTGAAAAGGTTCCTTATCTTATAGTACAGCAGGTTAGTCCACCAGGTATAACTAGGGTGTAGACACCAAATTATCCTCTTTGAGGTAGCTTCCATATCACCCAGTAACTGGTGCACAAATCTTGCTTCCTCGTCTTGACCTGTCAAAAGTGCGCTAGCTGTGAAGCCAGAATCCTATATATGACAAGTATATCAGAGAAAACTGTACATGGAACATTGAAGACCTGGCTTAATTACCTTTAGTTTGAGGCGATTTCGTGATCTAACCGGGTCACCCTATATCCTGACATTAATGGCCATAAATGAATGATAAACGGGTTTCGGATAGACACTTAACTTGAATTTGTAGACAGCGTGTTGATAATGGTACACTTTTAGTTTCCATAACACTTCGTCCAAGTAAAATTAACAGGAGCCGAATTTGCTCCTGTGTGAGCCTCTGGTCTAGTATCAACAATGGCTGCCCTCCTTCCTCACTCTCACGCCTGGCTTACATTGTCCACATGTCAGAAAGTGATAGAAGGGTCACATTTACTCTACTTTAATATTGATAATTAAGTTAACTTATATAAGATGTTTTTATGATGGTAAAGTCCAAAGACTAATGTATTTAAGAACAATTCCCACCATAATAGCTGGTGAATTATAATAGTATGTGGTGATGATATCCCGTTTTCTATAGACGGTAATTCCACTACAAGTTACGTTTTCTATGGGTAACTTGTTTATACAACACAGCTATTATCTGTATGATTATTAAATGGTGTCGGATTTTCCGACAAAACACAACTAGGTGAACACTTAAATAAGTGAAGTCGAACATTAGGGTAGTTAAATGATGGTGCAAGAAGGCTTTCAGACGGGGCATAAAGAGCTAGATCTCACTCCTCCCAGTGACACTAACAGATAAGTACTGATAGGTAAGTGCACACACACACACACACACACACATACACACACACACACACACACACACACACACACACACACACACACACACACACACACACACACACACAGACACACACACTGCACACACACACACACACACAATGTGTGTTCTGGGCATTCAGAAACTTGTGTAAAGAATCATTCAGAACTTTGTATACCACATATGTCAGGCCAATCCTGGAGTATGCAGCCCCAGCATGGAGTCCATATCTAGTCAAGGATAAGACTAAACTGGAAAAGGTTCAAAGGTTTGCCACCAGACTAGTACCCGAGCTGAGAGGTATGAGCTACGAGGAGAGACTACGGGAATTAAACCTCACTTCGCTGGAAGACAGAAGAGTTAGGGGGGACATGATCACCACATTCAAGATTCTGAAGGGGATTGATAGGGTAGATAAAGACAGTCTATTTAACACAAGGGGAACACGCACAAGGGGACACAGGTGGAAACTGAGTGCCCAAATGAGCCACAGAGATATTAGAAAGAACTTTTTTAGTGTCAGAGTGGTTGACAAATGGAATGCATTAGGAAGTGATGTGGTGGAGGCTGACTCCATACACAGTTTCAAGTGTAGATATGACAGAGCCCGATAGGCTCAGGAATCTGTACACCTGTTGATTGACGGTTGAGAGGCGGGACCAAAGAGCCAGAGCTCAACCCCCGCAAACACAACTAGGTGAGTACAACTAGGTGAGTACACACACACACACACACACACACACACACACACACACACACACACACACACACACACACACACACACACACACACAGTGTCTGGGTGGTTGTAAGTAGGGTGTTAGACACACAGTTGGGGATAAGAGGCAGGCAGCCAGGGTCCTCCCTTCGTGACGGGACTGTAGACGAGGGCCCTAAATATTAGACCCCCCTCCCCCCCCCCCAGCCCACACCTCCCCCCCCAGCCCACACCTGTCGTGTAGGGGGGGGGGGGCTGGTCCCTCTGGAGACCACATTCACCACATCCTTCCCCCGGACACATCTTAGAGTCAGCAGGTAGCGGCTTCAGGGAACACCTGCCAGCAACATACGTCAGGCTGCGAGCAGCCGCGTCCAACAGCCTGGTTGATCAGTCCGGCAACCAGGAGGCCTGGTCGACGACCGGGCCGCGGGGACGCTAAGCCCCGGAAGCTCCTCAAGGTAACCTCAAGGTAACATCACGGAACACTGCAACTCAGCAACACAACCTCTAAGAATTAACAGGATCGAGGCACATATTACTGACTTTGTTCAGCACCCTTTCTTGAAGTTATCTTGAGATGATTTCGGGGCTTTTAGTGTCCCCGCGGCCCGGTCCTCGACCAGGCCTCTACCCCTAGGAAGCAGCCCGTGACAGCTGACTAACACCCAGGTACCTATTTTACTGCTAGGTAACGGGCATAGGGTGAAAGAAACTCTGCCCATTGTTTCTTGCCGGCGCCTGGGATCGAACCCAGGACCACAGGATCACAAGTCCCGCGTGCTGTCCGCTCGGCCGACCGGCTCCCTTGTATCCAACAGCTGACTTATGTATGTACTTAACATACACACACGGTGTTAAGTGACACACTTAACACTGTCAAGTATGACGGTGTTAAGTGTGTGTGTCTCGTATTTTCACAATCATACACTTGTTGGAAAGTATGTGTCAGTTCCATACCTTGAGTGCTCCGGAGAACTGGGCAGCAGGCGTCGACTGCTAACAACAACAGCTCGCTTGATCCAACAGTACGCCTCTCACGTCATTGTAACCCAGAGGTTAATGTCCAACTCTCCCAGATGATCACTAATCTCTACTCGAACCAAGGCCATAATCTAGTGCATTCCACTAGATAATCTTAGTAACAAGGGATATACACAAAAAAAACAGGATTTTTTTTATGTATTTAAGGATTATATAGACAGAAATATAGACTATGTGAGAGAGGTGTGGACACAGACGACTACAGCGCCCCCTGTCCCACACCTGCTGTGGGTAACACAGCCCCCCACACCTGCTGTGGGTAACACAGCCCCCCACACCTGCTGCCCACACTACTCTGGGACCACACTACACTGGGACCACACTACTCGGGGACCACACTACTCTGGGACCACACTACTCTGGGACCACACTACTCTGGGACCACACTACTCTGGGACCACACTACTCTGGGACCACACTACTCGGGGACCACACTACTCTGGGACCACACTACTCTGGGACCACACTACTCTGGGACCACACTACTCTGGGACCACACTACTCTGGGACCACACTACTCTGGGACCACACTACTCTGGGACCACACTACTCTGGGACCACACTACTCTGGGACCACACTACTCTGGGACCACACTACTCTGGGACCACACTACTCGGGGACCACACTACTCTGGGACCACACTACTCTGGGACCACACTACTCTGGGACCACACTACTCTGGGACCACACTACTCTGGGACCACACTACTCTGGGACCACACTACTCTGGGACCACACTACTCGGGGACCACACTACTCTGGGACCACACTACTCTGGGACCACACTACTCTGGGACCACACTACTCTGGGACCACACTACTCTGGGACCACACTACTCTGGGACCACACTACTCTGGGACCACACTACTCTGGGACCACACTACTCTGGGACCACACTACTCGGGGACCACACTACTCTGGGACCACACTACTCGGGGACCACACTACTCTGGGACCACACTACTCTGGGACCACACTACTCGGGGACCACACTACTCTGGGACCACACTACTCTGGGACCACACTACTCGGGGACCACACTACTCTGGGACCAGACCACACACTAGAAGGTGAAGGGATTCTTGAGGTTATCTTGAGATGATTTCGGGGCTTTAGTGTCCCCGCGGCCCGGTCCTCGACCAGGGATGACGACGTTTCGGTCCGTCCTGGACCATTCTCAAGTCAATTACTCTCTTAACCTAGACTATAATAATAATATTTGTGTTGTGTTTACCTACAACTTTATCCATCACGAGTGTATGACACGTCGTCAAGGTTGTGTGACGGGATCTTGAGCACAAGTTCTCACACACCAGTCCGTCACAGCCACCGTGGCTCCACACCTGAGCCCCACACATGTGACTCAACATCCGAGCCCCACACATATGACACGACAGTGACAAAGCCTTAGGTACTCCATAACCCATAATTATCAAACCGCAACTCTCAAGTGACAAACACCCGTCACAATATGTGCATTTCAGTCACATATGTGCAAGCAGAGAACACACACACACAGGACAGAATACCTACGACCTACGTAACTATACAGACGTTACATAACATTAAGTGTCACCCAGAGAGAGATACAAACTCCTCAACAATTCTCTATTGGGTTATTCTCCTCGAGTTGTAGTGACTGGATGCTTCAAGGAGCTGTATAAACTCATCTACATCTTGCTTAATATAAAGATCATCCTCTGTCCTACACGTTTATAATTGGCTTCTACATTTTAGTTCGCTGACAGATGTTGTGTAACCCAAGGGCGCGCGCACGCACGCAAACGCATATATAAACATTTTTGGGTATTGAAAGAGTGTGCAGAGGCACTTTGCTTGCCACTCTCCATAGTGTATAGTAAGTCACTGGAGACGGGAGACCTACCAGAAATATGGAAGACGGCGAATGTGGTCCCAATATACAAAAAGGGCGACAGACAAGAGGCACTGAACTACAGGCCAGTGTCCTTGACTTGTATACCATGCAAGGTGATGGAGAAGATTGTGAGAAAAAACCTGGTAGCACATCTGGAGAGAAGGGACTTCGTGACAACCCATCAACATGGGTTCAGGGAGGGTAAATCTTGCCTTACTGGCTTGATAGAATTCTACGACCAGGTGACAAAGATTAAGCAAGAAAGAGAGGGATGGGCGGACTGCATTTTTTTGGACTGTCGGAAAGCCTTTGACACAGTACCGCATAAGAGGCTGGTACATAAGCTGGAGAGACAGGCAGGTGTAGCTGGTAAGATGCTCCAGTGGATAAGGGAGTACCTAAGCAATAGGAAGCAGAGAGTTACGGTGAGGGGTGAGACCTGCGAATGGCGTAAAGTCACCAGTGGAGTCCCACAGGGCTCTGTACTCGGTCCTATCTTGTTTCTGATATATGTAAATGATCTCCCGGAGGGTATAGACTCATTTCTCTCAATGTTTGCTGACGATGCCAAAATTATGAGAAGGATTAAGTCAGAGGAGGATAGCTTGAGGCTTCAAGAAGACCTGGACAAACTGAAGGAATGGTTGAACAAATGGTTGTTAGAGTTTAACCCAAGCAAATGTAATGTTATGAAGATAGGTGTAGGGAGCAGGAGGCCAGATACAAGGTATCATCTGGGAGAGGAAATTCTTCAAGTCAGAGAAAGGGAAAGACTTGGTGGTTGATAGCACGCCAGACCTGTCCCCTGAAGCCTATGTCAAGAGGATAACATCAGCGGCATATGCCAGGCTGGCCAACTTAAGAATGGCTTTTAGAAACTTGTGTATGGAATCATTCAGAACTTTGTATACCACATATGTCAGACCAATCCTGGAGTATGCAGCCCCAGCATGGAGTCCATATTTAGTCAAGGATAAGACTAAATTGGAAAAGGTTCAAAGGTTTGCCACCAGACTAGTGCCCGAGCTGAGAGGTATGAGCTACGAGGAGAGACTACGGGAATTAAACCTCACGTCGCTGGAAGACAGAAGAGTTAGAGGGGACATGATCACCACATTCAAGATTCTCAAACGAATTGATAGGGTAGATAAAGACAGGCTACTTAACACAAGAGGCACACGCACAAGGGGACACAGGTGGAAACTGAGTGCCCAAATGAGCCACAGACATATTAGAAAGACCTTTTTTAGTGTCAGAGTGGTTGACAAATGGAATGCATTAGGAAGTGATGTGGTGGAGGCTGACTCCATACACAGTTTCAAGTGTAGATATGATAGAGCCCGATAGGCTCAGGAACCTGTACACCTGTTGATTGACGGTTGAGAGGCGGGATCAAAGAGCCAGAGCTCAACCCCCGCAAACACAACTAGGTGAGTACACACACACACACACTTACACACAGATGTAGCTCTGCTGGTAAGAAAAGGCTGGGATTTTGAGGAGATGGATATTCAGGGCTGTGAAGGTTTCAGTGACTACATAGCAGGTACTGTAACAAATGGAGGGAAAAAAATTATAGTCGCAGTCATATATAATCCACCACCAAATGACAGAAGACCTAGACAGGAATATGATAGAAACAACATGGCCACCATTAACATAATAGAAAGAGCAGCTTCTGTTGCTAGCAGGAATGGATCTGGACTACTAATTATGGGAGACTTCAACCATGGGAAGATAGATTGGAAGAACAGAGACCCGCATGGAGGACCAGAAACATGGAGAGCTAAGCTGCTGGACGTGGCAACAAGAAACTTTCTAAGCCAGCATACCAAAGAGCCAACAAGAATGAGAGGAGAAGATGAACCAGCAATGCTTGATTTGATATTTACCCTAAATGAATGGGATATAAGGGAAGTTAAGATGGAAGCGCCCTTGGGAATGAGTGACCACAGTGTATTGAACTTTGAGTACCTGGTAGAGCTAGGACTTATCTCCCCCCAAAAAGAACTAGGAATCAAAAGGCTGGCATACCGAAAGGGGAATTATGAACAGATGAGAAGTTTCCTAAGTGAAATACCTTGGGACACAGACCTCAGAGACAAGTCTGTACAGGGTATGATGGACTATGTTACCCAAAAGTGTCAGGAGGCAGTAAACAGGTTCATCCCGGCCCATAGGGAAAAATCCGAGAAGCAACAAAAGAATCCATGGTATAATAGGGCATGTATGGAAGCGAAGAAACTGAACAAGAAGGCGTGGAGGAACTTCCGGAATAACAGAACACCAGAAAGCAGGGAGAGATACCAGAGAACCAGGAATGAGTACGTCAGGGTGAGAAGAGAAGCAGAGAAAATTTTTGAAAATGATATAGCAAACAAAGCCAAGACCGAACCAAAGCTACTCCACAGTCACATCAGAAGGAAAACAACAGTGAAAGAACAGGTATTGAAACTTAGAACAGGCGAGGACAGGTATACAGAGAATGACAGAGAGGTGTGTGAGGAACTCAACAAGAGGTTCCAGGAGGTCTTCACAATAGAACAGGGTGAGGTCACTGTGCTAGGAGAAAGGGAGGTAAACCAGGCGGCCTTGGAGGAGTTCGAAATTACGAGAGAGGAGGTTAAGAGACACCTGCTGGATCTGGATGTTAGAAAGGCGGTTGGTCCAGATGGGATCTCACCATGGGTACTGAAAGAGTGTGCAGAGGCACTTTGCTTGCCACTCTCCATAGTGTATAGTAAATCACTAGAGACGGGAGACCTACCAGAAATATGGAAGACGGCGAATGTGGTCCCAATATACAAAAAGGGCGACAGACAAGAGGCACTGAACTACAGGCCAGTGTCCTTGACTTGTATACCATGCAAGGTGATGGAGAAGATCGTGAGAAAAAACCTGGTAACACATCTGGAGAGAAGGGACTTCGTGACAAATCGCCAACATGGATTCAGGGAGGGTAAATCTTGCCTTACAGGCTTGATAGAATTCTACGATCAGGTGACACAGATTAAGCAAGAAAGAGAGGGCTGGGCGGACTGCATTTTCTTGGATTGTCGGAAAGCCTTTGACACAGTACCGCATAAGAGGCTGGTACATAAGCTGGAGAGACAGGCAGGTGTAGCTGGTAAGGTGCTCCAGTGGATAAGGGAGTATCTAAGCAATAGGAAGCAGAGAGTTACGGTGAGGGGCGAGACCTCCGATTGGCGTGAAGTCACCAGTGGAGTCCCACAGGGCTCTGTACTCGGTCCTATCTTGTTTCTGATATATGTAAATGATCTCCCGGAGGGTATCGATTCATTTCTCTCAATGTTTGCGGACGATGCTAAAATTATGAGAAGGATTAAAACAGAAGAGGACTGTTTGAGGCTTCAAGAAGACCTAGACAAGCTGAAGGAATGGTCGAACAAATGGTTGTTAGAGTTTAACCCAACCAAATGTAATGTAATGAAGATAGGTGTAGGGAGCAGGAGGCCAGATACAAGGTATCATCTGGGAGAGGAAATTCTTCAGGAGTCAGAGAAGGAAAAAGACTTGGGGGTTGATATCACGCCAGACCTGTCTCCTGCAGCACATATCAAGCGGATAACATCAGCGGCATATGCCAGGCTGGCCAACATACGAACGGCATTCAGAAACTTGTGTAAAGAATCATTCAGAACTTTGTATACCACATATGTCAGGCCAATCCTGGAGTATGCAGCCCCAGCATGGAGTCCATATCTAGTCAAGGATAAGACTAAACTGGAAAAGGTTCAAAGGTTTGCCACCAGACTAGTACCCGAGCTGAGAGGTATGAGCTACGAGGAGAGACTACGGGAATTAAACCTCACTTCGCTGGAAGACAGAAGAGTTAGGGGGGACATGATCACCACATTCAAGATTCTGAAGGGGATTGATAGGGTAGATAAAGACAGTCTATTTAACACAAGGGGAACACGCACAAGGGGACACAGGTGGAAACTGAGTGCCCAAATGAGCCACAGAGATATTAGAAAGAACTTTTTTAGTGTCAGAGTGGTTGACAAATGGAATGCATTAGGGGGTGATGTGGTGGAGGCTGACTCCATACACAGTTTCAAGTGTAGATATGACAGAGCCCGATAGGCTCAGGAATCTGTACACCTGTTGATTGACGGTTGAGAGGCGGGACCAAAGAGCCAGAGCTCAACCCCCGCAAACACAACTAGGTGAGTACAACTAGGTGAGTACACACGGACTCGCACAGACAAACAAAGGGGGCGACAATGACAGAGGGACACAGACAGGACACACACACACACACAGACAGGACACACACACACAGACAGGACACACACACACAGACAGGACACACACACACACACACAGACAGGACACACACACACACACACAGACAGGACACACGCACACACACAGACAGGACACACACACAGACACAGACAGGACACACACCCACAGACAGGACACACACACACACACAGACAGGACACACACATACAGACAGGACACACACACACAGACAGACAGGACACACACACACACAGACAGGACACACACACACACACAGACAGGACACACACACACACAGACAGGACACACACACACACACACAGGACACACACACACACACACAGACAGGACACACACACACAGACAGGACACACACAGACACAGACAGGACACACACACATAGACAGGACACACACACACACACACAGACAGGACACACACACACACACAGACAGGACACACACACACAGACAGGACACACACACACAGACAGGGCACACACACACACAGACAGGACACACACACACAGACAGGACACACACACACAAACACAGACAGGACACACACACACACAGACAGGACACACACACAGACAGGACACACACAGACAGACAGGACACACACACAGACACAGACAGGACACACACACACAGACAGGACACACACACACACAGACAGGACACACACACACAGACAGGACACACACACACAGACAGGACACACACACACAGACAGGACACACACAGACAGACAGGACACACACACAGACACAGACAGGACACACACACACAGACAGGACACACACACACACAGACAGGACACACACACACAGACAGGACACACACACACAGACAGGACACACACACACAGACAGGACACACACACACACAGACAGGACACACACACACAGACAGGACACACACACACAGACAGGACACACACACACACAGACAGGACACACACACACAGACAGGACACACACACACAGACAGGACACACACACACACAGCCAGGACACACACACACAGACAGGACACACACACACAGACAGGACACACACACACACAGACAGGACACACACACACAGACAGGACACACACACAGACACAGACAGGACACACACACACAGACAGGACACACACACACACAGACAGGACACACACACACAGACAGGACACACACACACAGACAGGACACACACACACAGACAGGACACACACAGACAGACAGGACACACACACAGACACAGACAGGACACACACACACAGACAGGACACACACACACACACAGACAGGACACACACACACAGACAGGACACACACACACAGACAGGACACACACACACAGACAGGACACACACACACACAGACAGGACACACACACACAGACAGGACACACACACACAGACAGGACACACACACACACAGACAGGACACACACACACAGACAGGACACACACACACAGACAGGACACACACACACACAGACAGGACACACACACACAGACAGGACACACACACACAGACAGGACACACACACACACAGACAGGACACACACACACAGACAGGACACACACACACAGACAGGACACACACACACAGACAGGACACACACAGACAGACAGGACACACACACAGACACAGACAGGACACACACACACAGACAGGACACACACACACACAGACAGGACACACACACACAGACAGGACACACACACACAGACAGGACACACACACACAGACAGGACACACACAGACAGACAGGACACACACACAGACACAGACAGGACACACACACACAGACAGGACACACACACACAGACAGGACACACACACACAGACAGGACACATACCGACAGGAGGAGGAGGAGAAAGAGAGAGAGTGAGGGGTAAACGATCCAATCTTCCCTAATGAGCTCCTGCTCCACTATCAGAAGAAAAACTAGAACAAAATACAAGAGTAAAATCCTCAATTGCGTCTATTCACCCCAGGTTATAAAAGCCTCGGAAGAGCACCACTCTCTCCTGGCCATCATATCTTGGCCCCTTGGCTCCAGCCTGGCCAGGGCCATCATTAGCACTCTCTCCTGTCTGTCCTTCGCGTCCTCTTCCGCCTGTCCTCTTCGCCCTCTCCTTCCCCTCCAATCCTTCTCTATCCCCCATCCTCACTCCCTCTCCTTCTCTCTTCAAGACATGGAAGTTCCCGGGGTCAAGTCTCAGCCTCCTGGGAGTCGACGATCTACAGGTCTTCCAGTTTGACAGGTCTTTGAGCTAGAATCTCTTGGCGGCAAATCCTCTGATCGGAAGGACCCTCCGAAGCATCCTCAGGTCGACAGATTCTCTGGTCGGGAGATGGTCTTGGGTCGACAGCCTCTCTGCCAAAAGGTTTCTGGTCGATATATTTCGGAATCAAGAGTTTTCCGGGAGACGCTATACCTAATCGTCCATGTGTGTTTAACAGCGTCCAAACGCTATTCCGACCGTGACTTCGACTGGTCGACTGGCCCTGCTGTCCTCTCCCTCACACAGCCTCGGCCACTAGTCGCCTCGTATCTCGCTAAGCAGAAATTGAAAGTGTGCTTGGAGACACTGATCTCCGTCACGAGGACCTCTTACACGTAGACAGGGCAAGTCGTGCCCGTCACACCTGACAGAGTGTCTCAGTGATATCACACCTGACAGAGTGTCTCAGTGATATCACACCTGACAGTGTCTCAGTGATATCACAATACCGTCATGTACTTACCCAGCCTCTTCATGGGCCACAACATACAAAGTGCTAACCTAACCTGACCAGACACGTACGAACCCAAGTCACCCACCTAACCCAACCCACCGATGCGTAGAAAACCTACTTTTCCGCTGTTTTTCAAAGTACTGTACATTGTAATTGGTTCGTAGGTGGTCATAACGTTCGGAATGAGACGTACTAGCGAGAGAACGGGTTGAAGTACGAGGCCTAAGACAAGGCCGCCATAATACAGCAAGGGAGAGAGAGAGAGAAGGTTGGGAAGACTGTATTATTCTGACGTGAAAAAGTATTTTTATACATTCGAACAAATTGCACAAAGAATTAGCGGAAGCCACAGTCACCTCCGGCTTCAACAGTGAATATTACAGTGAAACATTAGTCTCTCGTATCCACCAGACAAGGGTTAAGTAAATGACTCACTCGCTTTAATACATATATTCTATATCTGTACGAAGCCATGGAGCGAGAGAGAGAGAGAGAGAGAGAGAGAGAGAGAGAGAGAGAGAGAGAGAGAGAGAGAGAGAGAGAGAGAGAGAGAGAGAGAGAGAGAGAGAGAGGAGACAGGAGAGAGGAAAGAGAGAGAGAGAAGGGAGGGGAACTATCAGGAGAAAGCGCCAATATATACGACTATATAGCACAGAGAAAGAGAGAGAGAGAGAGAGAGAGAGAGAGAGAGAGAGAGAGAGAGAGAGAGAGAGAGAGAGAGAGAGAGAGAGAGAGAGAGAGAGAGAGAGAGAGAGAAGATGAGAGAGAAGAGAGGAGAGAGAGAGAGAGCTAGTCTACAAACAGCTAGGAGGCGGAGCTCAAGAGCTAGATCCCACCTCCTGCTTTCCTGCCTGCCGCCCTCGGCCCTCGGCCCTCGGCCACTAAGGTTTTCTCTTGCCTAAGACTTCACAAGACAAGTTTTGAACGGGCAGACGCAACCGTGTCAAGAGCAGGAAAAGTGCATTACAACTTCAGTAACACAAATATTCTTTATTTTTTGAAAGAGTATTACGGTTAAGAGAAGTGCGCTCAAAACAGGGTGTGACAAGGTGTGTAACAAAGGGTGTGACAAGGTGAGGTGTGACCTCACATCTAAACTATTGGGACCGACTACAGAGCCTAAATCTGTATTCTCTTGAGCGCAGGCGGGAGAGATACATAATAATTTACACGTGGAAAATATTAGAGGGGCTGGTCCCAAACCTGCACACAGAAATAACAGCATATGAGACCAGAAGACATGGCAGGATGTGCAGAATACCCCCGTTGAAGAGCAGAGGTGCAACAGGTGCCCTGAGAGAGAACTCTATCAACATCAGAGGTCCGAGACTGTTCAACACGCTTCCACTACACACAAGAGGCATAACGGGCCGACCCCTCACAGTGTTCAAAAGAGAACTTGACAAACACCTCCAAAGGATATCTGATCAACGAGGCTGTGACTCATACGTCAGGCTAGGAGCAGCCGCGTCCAACATCCTGGTCGACCAGTCCAGCAACCAGGAAGCCTGGTCGACGACTGGGCCGCGGGGACGCTAAACCCCGAAAACACCTCAAGGTAAAGTGACTACAGATGTGACTATAGTGGGGCCCATTTGATCGATCAATTTAATCTCCGCCCCATCGTCAGGTCCAGGGAGCTGAAGCCCTTGTGTATCAATACATATACAACTTGAGTGCCAGTGTCTATGGAACTTGAGCGCCAGTGTCTCTGCAACTTGAGCGCCAGTATCTGTGTAACTCGAGCGCCATTGCATATGTAATTCCTCGAAAGAAATGAAGCTCAGAAAGGCAAAGATTAGCAAAGAGAGCCCAGAAACCATACCCACTGGAAACCCACGATATCCGCTGATTGGAAGATTTGTAGAGATCTCTGGGAGCTCTTGTCTGTCTAAGTCTCAGCCACCATCTGCATCCAAGAGAAATCATTCCATAAAAACGCGAGAAATCATCACACTGAAGCGATTATTCCTCGTCGTTGGTGAAGGACGGCCGGGCGAGGCCTCTGGTGGATCACAGGTCCCTCGCTGACGAGACTGTAATGTCGATCTCAGTGCTGAGAGATGATTAATGTTTCCTCAGCCATGTTGGAGGAGGAGGACTGGTCGTTGAGGAATGTGTGGCTTTATGTGGAGGTGAAGAGACATATGCGCCTGTTCTTGGGGTCATCTGTCCCTGTTCTGGAGTCATCTGTCCCTGTTCTGGGGTCATCTGTCCCTGTTCTGGGGTCATCTGTCCCTGTTCTGGGGTCATCTGTCCCTGTTCTGGGGTCATCTGTCCCTGTTCTGGGGTCATCTGTCCCTGTTCTGGGGGTCATCTACACCTGTTCTTGGGTCAGCTGTCCCCTGCGTCTGTTCTTGGACCATCTATACCTGTACCTGTTCTTTACGACTGTATGTGTACTTCAATGCATTACATTTACAACTGTTTGTTCCAAGAGAACACAAATAAGAGAACAGGAAGTGGAGAAACATAACGTGACACAGGTAGTGGGGCCAGACGAGGGCGCCCGGGTAGTGGGGCCAGACGAGAGCGCCATCATACATAAGACTCAATACCAAGTAATCACACAGTCAACCACTCGTGTCAAACCCTCGTGTGTTTTAAGAGAGTAACTTCACCTCTAAATTCCAAGCCGACTAGAAATTTAGTCCTAAGGTTTACCTGGCTGCATAATATACAAGTCGCACTTGTTGGCAGGCCATAAAGGAAGAAGTGGGAGAGCGCGACATCCTCCCTCGTTGACGTCTCGGTGGGCACTCCCGCCTTCTGTCGCTGAGTACACTCCTGAACCTGCGAGGTGCAAGCTCATTGGCTCTTTTCAAATGTAACGGGATATGAGCCCCCGGTTGGTTCTTTTCTATCTTGGCGCTCCTTTATTGGTCGTCATCCACGATGGTGAATGCTGATTGGTTCTTTGAGCGCGAGAGTTCCTCAGATTACTTCGATCACATACCACCAACTTTATATTGTCTAGAGTCCGACAGATTGCCGACACAATTTCCTGGATGAACTACTCTACTTGTATCAGCGAATAAGACATTTATGGTGTTACACCACAACTAACAATATCACAGCTATCACCATTACCACAACTACCACCTCCACAACAACCACCAGCAGACCTGACACTAGACCAAGAGACCAATGGGTCCGGCACAATAACAACGGTCCCCGCGGCTCTCGCCCCCTCACTAACCACCCCTGCAAATTTCAGGAGCCCCTTGCCAGGGGAGAGGCTATATATATATATATATATATATATATATATATATATATATATATATATATATATATATATATATATATTGGTCCGTATAATCAGGAAGCAGATTTTAGTGTGTGCTTGAGACGAAATAACGAAGTCATTATAGTTGATTAATGCCATAAAGAGTAGTAAAACAGTGTTGGTGGAGGCTCCAGCTGCTGGGCCCCACCCTCCTCACCCCCAGACCTCAGTGGTGCCCCGGATATTATGTATTCCTAAGGGGTTTATTAAGTCGGTATACATGCCGTACCGCGGCCCCTTGTTATGTCTGGCGGCGTCATGCTGCTGTCACTCTCAGCTCCTGGAGTGGCTGATTGACGGCGGGTGCGTAGAAAGAGTCAGTGATTGACGGTGGGTGCGTAGAAAGAGTCAGTGATTGACGGCGGGTGCGTAGAAAGAGTCAGTGATTGATGGTGGGTGCGTAGAAAGAGTCAGTGATTGACGGTAGGTGCGTAGAAAGAGTCAGTGATTGATGGTGGGTGCGTAGAAAGAGTCAGTGATTGACGGTGGGTGCGTAGAAAGAGTCAGTGATTGACGGTGGGTGCGTAGATAGAGTCAGTGATTGACGGTGGGTGCGTAGATAGAGTCAGTGATTGACGGCGGGTGCGTAGAAAGAGTCAGTGATTGATGGTGGGTGCGTAGAAAGAGTCAGTGATTGATGGTGTGATCGTAGAAAGATTCTGAGTTGACAGAGCCAAGTGTCAACTCAGAAGACGATAATTACCGTCACTACAAGACGAAAATTAACATCCCGAAAGGCTTACTTAATCACATATTCCGCTTTGATTTCCGCCCCACCTGCCGTCAGCGGAGAGCGGACCTCCATCTGGGTAGACCTGACCGCTCTCGGGGTAGACCTGACCGCTCTCGGGGTAGACCTGACCGCTCTCGGGGTGGACCTGACCGCTCTCAGGGTGGACCTGACCGCTCTCGGGGTAGACCTGACCGCTCTCGGGGTAGACCTGACCGCTCTCGGGGTAGACCTGACCGCTCTCGGGGTAGACCTGACCGCTCTCGGGGTAGACCTGACCGCTCTCGGGGTGGACCTGACCGCTCTCAGGGTAGACCTGACCGCTCTCGGGGTAGACCTGACCTCCAAACGAATCTCTGTAAGTTGATTAGGCTATAAACATATATAAAGTTCACATGTTCGACAAAGCCAACATTTGAACATCCGAACACAGGCACAACTGACCACTTGCATGGAATGAATGGACGAATGGAACAACGACCCTTAAAGAGTCATTGTACATCACGTGACCAGTTGCTTCTACAAGAGGCAGCTGGTCTAAGTGGAGGGCTCTTATCCAGGATAGACCCGACCTCTCCAAGGATGACCCGACGTCCCCGGCCACCGTCCACCAATCTACCACCATCAACAAACTCTGTAACTATCCCGGACGGTGTGCGCGCGTGTACTCACCTATTTGTGCTTGCGGGGGTTGAGCTCTGGCTCTTTGGTCCCGCCTCTCAACCGTCAATCAACTGGTGTACAGGTCCTGAGCCTACTGGGCCTCTTTCCCGGCTTGAACGCCTCAAACGCACACTAGAATGTGTGTGTGTGTGTGTGTGTGTGTACTCACAGAGTTGTACTCACAGAGTTGTGTTTGCGGGGGTTGAGCTCTGGCTCTTTGGTCCCGCCTCTCAACCGTCAATCAACAGGTGTACAGATTCCTGAGCCTATCGGGCTCTGTCATATCTACACTTGAAACTGTGTATGGAGTCAGCCTCCACCACATCACCCCCTAATGCATTCCATTTGTCAACCACTCTGACACTAAAAAAGTTCTTTCTAATATCTCTGTGGCTCATTTGGGCACTCAGTTTCCACCTGTGTCCCCTTGTGCGTGTTCCCCTTGTGTTAAATAGACTGTCTTTATCTACCCTATCAATCCCCTTCAGAATCTTGAATGTGGTGATCATGTCCCCCCTAACTCTTCTGTCTTCCAGCGAAGTGAGGTTTAATTCCCGTAGTCTCTCCTCGTAGCTCATACCTCTCAGCTCGGGTACTAGTCTGGTGGCAAACCTTTGAACCTTTTCCAGTTTAGTCTTATCCTTGACTAGATATGGACTCCATGCTGGGGCTGCATACTCCAGGATTGGCCTGACATATGTGGTATACAAAGTTCTGAATGATTCTTTACACAAGTTTCTGAATGCCGTTCGTATGTTGGCCAGCCTGGCATATGCCGCTGATGTTATCCGCTTGATATGTGCTGCAGGAGACAGGTCTGGCGTGATATCAACCCCCAAGTCTTTTTCCTTCTCTGACTCCTGAAGAATTTCCTCTCCCAGATGATACCTTGTATCTGGCCTCCTGCTCCCTACACCTATCCCACACACCTAGTGTGTGTGTGTGTGTGTGTGTGTGTGTGTGTTTGTGTGTGTGTGTGTGTGTTTGTGTGTGTGTGTGTGTGTGTGTGTGTGTGTGTGTGTGTGTGTGTGTGTGTGTGTGTGTGTGTGCACGCGTACCTGTACAAATTTACTGTCCTTGAACATCTGCATGACGCAAACACACTAACCTTGCATGACGCAAACAAACTAGTGGGTCCTGCCCCCCCCCCCAATAAACAGCCTCATAACCCCCCCCCTCCCATGGGGCGATCATACACGACCCCCCCCCTACCCCCACCCCCCACCCAAACACCCGAATCTAAATTTCGACGAATCGCCATGCAGAGCGCAGTTGAAAATGCCGTGTCAACACGCCGTAGCACCAATCAGAATCGAGAGCTGGCCTGGGCCACTGTTTTGAGTGGTGGACGGCCGTTACCAGCGTCGCTCACACACACACACACACACACACACCTCTCGTATGCCAATGATGTAGCGGCAATTTTCGCGATAATTAACGAGGCTGGCGTGAGTGGTGTCGTGAGAGAGAGAGGGAGGGAGGTAGAGAGGAGAAGGAGGAATGAATAGAAGGAAAACAAAAGGAGAATTGGGTAGAAGGAGAAGAGGATTCTGGATAATGAATCAATAACATTATATTTCTCTATGATACACAGGCGTCAAGGTCATTCATCTCGGCACAAGGCATCAAAAATGTACCTGAATTGACCAGCAATTAATCAAAAACATCGAGAAATTTAATAAGGAAATAATAATCTCTCAGACTATTATTAGTAGGTGGGTCTTGGCAAGGTTGGAGGCCAGAGGGTCGGGGCTAGTCCCACTAAATGTGGGTCTTGAGGGGCCGTTATACGGAGGGGTCAGCACCCCCACACCCCCTATGCCCGCCCCATTTTCTTCAACTGGCAAATGATACCAAATTCCAATCTTGCTAAGTACCAGAGTCCACCCTGCCTTAGAGTCGACCCTCTCTTAGAGTCCATTTCCCCTTAGAGTCGACCCTCCCTTAGAGTCGACCCTCCCTTAGAGTCGACCCTCCCTTAGAGTCGACCCTCCCTTAGAGTCGACCCTCCCTTAGAGCCGACCCTCCCTTAGAGTCGACCCTCCCTTAGAGTCGACCCTCCCTTAGAGCCGACCCTCCCTTAGAGTCGACCCTCCCTTAGAGCCGACCCTCCCTTAGAGCCGACCCTCCCTTAGAGCCGACCCTCCCTTAGAGTCGACCCTCCCTTAGAGCCGACCCTCCCTTAGAGCCGACCCTCCCTTAGAGCCGACCCTCCCTTAGAGTCGACCCTCCCTTAGAGCCGACCCTCCCTTAGAGCCGACCCTCCCTTAGAGCCGACCCTCCCTTAGAGTCGACCCTCCCTTAGAGCCGACCCTCCCTTAGAGTCGACCCTCCCTTAGAGTCGACCCTCCCTTAGAGCCGACCCTCCCTTAGAGCCGACCCTCCCTTAGAGTCGACCCTCCCTTAGAGTCGACCCTCCCTTAGAGTCGACCCTCCCTTAGAGTCGACCCTCCCTTAGAGTCGACCCTCCCTTAGAGTCGACCCTCCCTTAGAGTCGACCCTCCCTTAGAGTCGACCCTCCCTTAGAGTCGACCCTCCCTTAGAGTCGACCCTCCCTTAGAGCCAGCCAACACATTGTACTCTTCCTGGGTCGGCAGCCCCCCTGAACCAAGAGGAAACTTGGTTCAAGTACGGTACTTGCATGTATCAAACAGGTCATTGATACATTGATACATGTATCAAGCTGGATACATGTTAAGAGCCATTCGTGTGTCTGCGTCACAAGATGATACATTAAATCTGTCAATGTTTTGTCTTTTGTAGTTTATTAACACTGTGTAGCGAAGAGTTTGTTGTTTTCTTACCACAGGTGAGGTACAGGAACCGACGAGTCTGTCTGTCTCATTCTAGTGGGTATACGGCTCATTGGTAAGCCTTACCCACTTGTTTAACCCCTGGAACACGACCCGTCAATCGTTTAACAACCAGGTACCCATTTAATGCTGGGTGAACAGAGGCGTTCAGTTAAGGTTTGGCGCCCAGTCAATCAACACTACACGCAACCCTCAGTAGAATATGCTTCATCACAACACATTATCTTCTTCACTATAACTACCTTCACAACATATTATCTTCTTCACTATAACTACCTTCACAACACATTATCTTCTTCACTATAACTACCTTCACAACACATTATCTTCTTCACTATAACTACCTTCACAACACATTATCTTCTTCACTATAACTACCTTCGATGTACTCGCCTATCATCACTGTAGCTACCTTACCTATCTTGTGTCTACCTTGTGTAGTTTCCGGGGATCAACGGCCCAGCGGCCCGGTTCAGGCCATTACGACTATAGTAGTAGTAGTAGGCATCCATCAGTCTCAGGAGACTATGGAGTTGCACTCTGATGTCGGCCTGGTCTGGAGTGGCCTCTCCAGGGCGCAAAACCAGGGTAGGTTGATTCGGGGGAGAAGCTGTTACCCATGCAGCAGGTCCCCCCCCCCACTCTCCACGGCGCTGAAAGTCTCCAAAGGAAAGGTATACGCCAATACGATTGGTTCCAGCACCGTCGCAGGAACTGTGAGTTCCGGGGATGACCTCGAAGGTGGTGAAAAAGGGGACAGGGACCTCCATCCCCGGAGACCGCCGTGGTCGGGGCCGGAGAAGAACCACCCCAGCAAGGGTTATGAACCACCCCAGCCTCCTGAAGAAGGGTCTGGGGGGCCGCACGAGCCCCAGAAGGTGGACGTCCCGGCCCCGCACCTGCGGGTTCCTGACAAGGATTGTCACAGCCCTCTTTCACCCGAGGCCCGCTTCCTTCAAGACCAAGTAGAAGGAAGAGTGATAATTATTAAATATTTTAAATTATTATTATAATAATTATTAAAATAATAATACAAATATTTAATAATTATCGCTTTTATGATATCTTTTATGATATCACTTTTATTTAATAATTATCACTTAATATAAATTATCTGTGATAATTTAATAATTATCATATATTATAAAATATATAATTATTAATTATTATTATTATTATTATTATTATTAATAATTGGCTGGTTACTTAATTATCAGGATAAAGCGTTAAGCCATTAAGACAATATAGCAGTTGACAGAAATAAGGATAAGGATTTGGGACACATCGGAGGACAGGAATGATGTCCAACTACTTGGACGGTCGAGGATTGAACACCGACCTGCAGGAACAGTAATGTTAAAAACCAAACTTTTTAAAATCCACGATCAACATTAAAAACCTGACACTATGATTCAAATTTTAGCATTAAATAATTAAACGCAATTTGAATACCCGTTTATATATATATATATATATATATATATATATATATATATATATATATATATATATATATATATATATATATATATATATATATATATATATATAAAATCTCTACTTTAAAAATAATTATGGCGTTTGTTCAAGACTATAGAAGAAACAAAGTATATGAGGGGGACATGTTCACGACATATGAGATACTAAGGAGAATATACAATGACAAGACAGCCTTGAGAAAGAGAAAGAGAGATCCTGAGAAAGCAGGATAAGAGGACACAGGTACAAGCAGGAAACACAAATGAGCAGAGGGGAATGTATGGAAGTACTCACACCCTGTACGGGGACGGTCGACAGGTGGAATGCAGCGAAAGAGGTTGTAAAAGCCACCTCCACCCACAGCTTTTAAGGCCCGATTCGGCATAGAATTTTAACATCATGGTAGTTTAACTGTAACAGTTCAATTATAACGTCTAATAGCCTCGTTGGAGGCTAGTAGCGACGGTCCAACGAGGCTAGCAGTTGAGGGGTGAAGAGCTATAGTCCCCAGTGATAGGTAAGTACACCCCCCCAGGGCGTGTCTGGGGAGCTACACCCCCCCTCAGGGCGTGTCTGGGGAGCTACACACCCCCAGGCCGTGTACGGGGAGCCACACCCCCAGGGTGTGTATGGGGGAGCTACACACTCCCCAGGGTGTGTACGGAGAACTACACACCCCCAGGCCGTGTACGGGGAGCTACACCCCTCAGGGTGTGTGAGGGGGGGAGCTACACCCCCAGGGCGTGTACGGGGAGCCACACCCCCAGGGTGTGTATGGGGGAGCTACACACCCCCCAGGGCGTGTACGGAGAGCTACACCCCCCAGGGTGTGTATGGGGAGCCACACCCCCCCAGGGTGTGTGTCAGGGGAGCCACACCCCCCAGGGTGTGTATGGCGGGGACACACACCCCCCAGGGTGTGTATGGCGGGGGGACACACCCCCCAGGGTGTGTATGGCGGGGGGACACACCCCCCCAGGGTGTGTATGGCGGGGGGACACACCCGCCAGGGTGTGTATGGCGGGGGGACACAGCCATCACAGAGTGTGACATAATACATGATAGAGCGCCACTGGGGTCCCTGTACGGGATTAATATTGGTGAGTTACGGTGCTTAGTGCTGGAGGTCCCAGGTTCGTGCTCCGTGTATATGGCTGTGTTTACCGCCACACACATACACTCTCACTCACATCAAGTGTTGCACCCGTGGAATGTTGCAGTGTTGCACCCGTGGAATGTTGCAGTGTTGCAGTGTTGGAGGCGTGGAATGTTGCAGTGCTGCAGTGTTGGAGGCGTGGAATGTTGCAGTGCTGCAGTGTTGGAGGCGTGGAATGTTGCAGTGCTGCAGTGTTGGAGGCGTGGAATGTTGCAGTGTTGGAGGTGTGGAATGTTCCAGTGCTGCAGTGTTGGAGGCGTGGAATGTTGCAGTGTTGCAGTGTTGGAGGCGTGGAATGCTGCAGTGCTGCAGTGTTGGAAGCGTGGAATGTTGCAGAGTTGCAGTGTTGGAATGTTGCAGAGTTGCAGTGTTGGAGGCGTGGAATGTTGCAGAGTTGCAGTGTTGTAGGCGTGGAATGTTGCAGTGTTGGAGGCGTGGAATGTTGCAGTGTTGGAGGCGTGGAATGTTGCAGTGTTGGAGGCGTGGAATGTTGCAGTGTTGGAGGCGTGGAATGTTGCAGTGTTGGAGGCGTGGAATGTTGGAGTGTTGCAGCCGTGGAATGTTGCAGAGTTGCAGTGTTAGAGGCGTGGAATGTTGCAGTGTCGGAGGCGTGGAATGTTGCAGTGTTGGAGGCGTGGAATGTTGCAGTGTTGGAGGCGTGGAATGTTGCAGTGTTGGAGGCGTGGAATGTTGCAGTGTTGGAGGCGTGGAATGTTGCAGTGTTAGAGGCGTGGAATGTTGCAGTGTTGGAGGCGTGGAATGTTGCAGTGTTGCAGCCGTGGAATGTTGCAGAGTTGCAGTGTTGGAGGCGTGGAATGTTGCAGTGTTGGAGGCGTGGAAGGTTGGAGTGTTGCAGTGTTGGAGGCGTGGAATGTTGCAGTGTTGCAGTGTTGGAGGCGTGGAATGTTGCAGTGTTGCAGTGTTGGAGGCGTGGAATGTTGCAGAGTTGCAGTGTTGGAGGCGTGGAATGTTGCAGTGTTGCAGTGTTGGAGGCGTGGAATGTTGCAGAGTTGCAGTGTTGGAGGCGTGGAATGTTGCAGTGTTGCAGTGTTGGAGGCGTGGAATGTTGCAGAGTTGCAGTGTTGGAGGCGTGGAATGTTGCAGAGTTGCAGTGTTGGAGGCGTGAATGTTGCAGTGTTGCAGTGTTGGAGGCGTGGAATGTTGCAGTGTTGGAGGCGTGGAATGTTGCAGTGTTGGAGGCGTGGAATGTTGCAGTGTTGGAGGCGTGGAATGTTGCAGTGTTGCAGTGTTGGAGGCGTGGAATGTTGCAGTGTTGCAGTGTTGGAGGCGTGGAATGTTGCAGAGTTGCAGTGTTGGAGGCGTGGAATGTTGCAGTGTTGCAGTGTTGGAGGCGTGGAATGTTGCAGAGTTGCAGTGTTGGAGGCGTGGAATGTTGCAGAGTTGCAGTGTTGGAGGCGTGAATGTTGCAGTGTTGCAGTGTTGGAGGCGTGGAATGTTGCAGTGTTGGAGGCGTGGAATGTTGCAGTGTTGGAGGCGTGGAATGTTGCAGTGTTGGAGGCGTGGAATGTTGCAGTGTTGCAGTGTTGGAGGCGTGGAATGTTGCAGTGTTGCAGTGTTGGAGGCGTGGAATGTTGAAAGGAGGGAATGTTGGAGGACTGAAGTGGACATTTGCAGTATTAAAGATGGTGAGTGTTTCAAATGTTGAGATCAGCTGGTGAGGAGATTGTGAGGCGTCTAGTGCTGGGTATAGTGATATATGAGGCTACGGTGAAGCTACGGTGAGCATTATGTGAGGCTACGGTGAGTCTATGGCAGGGTTTGAGGTTACGGTGAAACTAGTGTGAGACTACGTGTGAGACTAGTGTGAGGGGGCTATGGTGAGCCTATAGTGAGGGGGCTATGGTGAGCCAATAGTGAGGGGGCTATGGTGAGCCTATAGTGAGGGGGCTATGGTGAGCCTATAGTGAGGGGGCTATGGTGAGCCTATAGTGAGGGGGCTATGGTGAGCCTATAGTGAGGGGGCTATGGTGAGCCTATAGTGAGGAGTCCGAGACTACGGTTAGCCTATAGGGAGGGTACGAGTCTACAGTGAGCCTACGGTGAGGCTACAGTGAGCATACGGTGAACCAACACTGTGTGTTGGAGACATGGAATATTATTGGTTATAAATTGTCTAAAATGTTACAATTGGGTGTTATACTGTGAACCACCACGACGGTGATACCAGCTGCTGCAGTAGAGGAGACCTGGTCCAGCTCAGGTCATATGGGTGAGGGAGCCGGTCGGCCGAGCGGACAGCACGCTGGACTTGTGATCCTGTGGTCCTGGGTTCGATCCCAGGCGCCGGCGAGAAACAATGGGCAGAGTTTCTTTCACCCTATGCCCCTGTTACCTAGCAGTAAAATAGGTACCTGGGTGTTAGTCAGCTGTCACGAGCTGCTTGCTGGGGGTGGAGGCCTGGTCGAGGACCGGGCCGCGGGGACACTGAAAGCCCCGAAATCATCTCAAGATAACCTCAAGATGGGTGAGGAGAGAACGGGTGAATAGCTTCAGAAGACGTAGTCTAGAAGAAATTGTATAGATGGTTGAACAGTTAAATTATAACGCAACAGGTTCAGCAAGGCGAGCAGGCGGGGGATGCAGAGCTAGACCCCACTAACCCGTAGTCACAGCTAAGGAAGCTAAGGAAGGAAGCGCTGAGTACATATTAGATGAGTACTGACAAGTATAGGCACAGGAGAGACGTCGCCACCACGATAAAGTCTACGGATCGGTCATGCCACATTTAACTAAGTAATATCATTAAAACAGTCTCCTGGTGCCTCGGAGATCATAAACTCTTTAATAAAATGCAAACAAAGCCGTCAATGAGTGAGAAAAGATGTAGAGATTCGTAAGTATTTGCTTGATGAATGCTGCGTCAGTTGTACATCGCTCTACAGTCCTCTCATAACTCTACACAAACACAGTATTATTTACAACATAACATTAGTAAGCAGTTACAAAAATGCCTCACTTAGACTCACTCGTGTGGCTTACAATTTCACTCTCATTCCATTCCAGTGTATTTGACAGAGGTGACAGTGGAAAGAATTGTGACATCAACATCTGGACGTCAACAAAGTCTTTGATGGAGTGTCTCTTGAAGGAGAATAAAGAGTTAAGAGGTGAGTGGTACTAAGGGGCTACCCTGTGCTTGACTAAGGCTTGGTTATTTACATGGAAACATCCGGTTAGTGTAAATGGAGTTCTGTCCGGTTGGCAAACCTCTGCACTCACCTAGTTGTACTCACCTAGTTGTGTTTGCGGGGGTTGAGCTCTGGCTCTTTGGTCCCGCCTCTCAACCGTCAATCAACAGGTGTACAGATTCCTGAGCCTATCGGGCTCTGTCATATCTACACTTGAAACTGTGTATGGAGTCAGCCTCCACCACATCACTTCCTAATGCATTCCATTTGTCAACCACTCTGACACTAAAAAAGTTCTTTCTAATATCTCTGTGGCTCATTTGGGCACTCAGTTTCCACCTGTGTCCCCTTGTGCGTGTTCCCCTTGTGTTAAATAGACTGTCTTTATCTACCCTATCAATCCCCTTCAGAATCTTGAATGTGGTGATCATGTCCCCCCTAACTCTTCTGTCTTCCAGCGAAGTGAGGTTTAATTCCCGTAGTCTCTCCTCGTAGCTCATACCTCTCAGCTCGGGTACTAGTCTGGTGGCAAACCTTTGAACCTTTTCCAGTTTAGTCTTATCCTTGACTAGATATGGACTCCATGCTGGGGCTGCATACTCCAGGATTGGCCTGACATATGTGGTATACAAAGTTCTGAATGATTCTTTACACAAGTTTCTGAATGTCGTTCGTATGTTGGCCAGCCTGGCATATGCCGCTGATGTTATCTGCTTGATATGTGCTGCAGGAGACAGGTCTGGCGTGATATCAACCCCCAAGTCTTTTTCCTTCTCTGACTCCTGAAGAATTTCCTCTCCCAGATGATACCTTGTATCTGGCCTCCTGCTCCCTACACCTATCTTCATTACATTACATTTGGTTGGGTTAAACTCTAACAACCATTTGTTCGACCATTCCTTCAGCTTGTCTAGGTCTTCTTGAAGCCTCAAACAGTCCTCTTCTGTTTTAATCCTTCTCATAATTTTAGCATCGTCCGCAAACATTGAGAGAAATGAATCGATACCCTCCGGGAGATCATTTACATATATCAGAAACAAGATAGGACCGAGTACAGAGCCCTGTGGGACTCCACTGGTGACTTCACGCCAATCGGAGGTCTCACCCCTCACCGTAACTCTCTGCTTCCTATTGCTTAGATACTCCCTTATCCACTGGCGCACCTTACCAGCTACACCTGCCTGTCTCTCCAGCTTATGTACCAGCCTCTTATGCGGTACTGTGTCAAAGGCTTTCCGACAATCCAAGAAAATGCAGTCCGCCCAGCCCTCTCTTTCTTGCTTAATCTGTGTCACCTGATAGTAGAATTCTATCAAGCCTGTAAATGGAGTTCTGTCCGGGTGGTAAACCTCTGTAAATCGAGTCGCCCGGGTCTCTGTCCTGGGACTTCTCCTGGACTTATATATATATATATATATATATATATATATATATATATATATATATATATATATATATATATATATATATATATATATATATATATATATGTCGTACCTAGTAGCCAGAACGCACTTTTTGGCCTACTATGCAAGGCCCGATTTGCCTAATAAGCCAAATTTTCCTGAATTAATATATTTTCACTAATTTTTGTCTTATGAAATGATAAAGCTACCCATTTCATTATGTATGAGGTCAATTTTTTTTATTGGAGTTAAAATTTACGTAGATATATGACCGAACCTAACCAACCCTACCTAACCTAACCTAACCTATATTTATAGGTTAGGTTAGGTTAGGTAGCCAAAAAAGTTAGGTTAGGTTAGGTTAGGTAGGTTAGGTTGATGAAAAACAATTCATTAAAACTTGGCTTATTAGGCAAATCGGGACTTGCATAGTAGGCTGAGAAGTGCGTTCTGGCTACTAGGTACGACATATATATATATATATATATATATATATATATATATATATATATATATATATATATATATATATATATATATATATATATATAAAACGATTTATACCGTTTAGAAAAGCAACATTTGGCATGTTGCAAACGCTACACAAACAGATAGGAACATATATTCAGAAGACTCAACATAGCGACAAGACCATCTTGATAAGCTTACAAACAGATGGAAGATTGGCAGACGCAGTTTAATGCTGAAAACTTTAGGGTTGTGAGCCTCGGTGGCGGCACTTACAACACTCAACGTCAATACAACCAAACTTCCAACCTTGAATGTA
>NC_091159.1:49267848-49410335 GCF_040958095.1 Procambarus clarkii | reverse complement strand
TCAGTTATATATATATATATATATATAATATATATATATATATATATATATATATATATCACTAAGAACTCTTTGACCCGGCATGGGTTCGAATCCTGGCCGGGTCAAAGAGTTCTTAGTGATATATGGCTTGCGCGTTCATGCACCTTTCTCACTAATATATATCTATATATATATATATATTATATATATATATATATATATATATATATATATATATATATATATATATATACATATATATATATATATATATATATATATATATATATATATATATAATATATATATATATATATTATATATGTCGTACCTAATAGCCAGAACGCACTTCTCAGCCTACTATTCAAGGCCCGATTTGCCTAATAAGCCAAGTTTTCATGAATTAATGTTTTTTCGTCTACCTAACCTACCTAACCTAACCTAACCTAGCTTTTTTTGACTACCTAACCTAACCTTACCTATAAATATAGGTTAAGTTAGGTTAGGTAGGGTTGGTTAGGTTCGGTCATATATCTACGTTAATTTTAACTCCAATAAAAAAAAATTGACCTCATACATAGAGAAAAGGGTTGCTTTATCATTTCATAAAAAAAAATTATAGTAAATATATTAATTCAGGAAAACTTGGCTTATTAGGCAAATCGGGCCTTGAATAGTAGGCTGAGAAGTGAGTTCTGGCTACTAGGTACGACATATATATATATATATACATATATATATATATATATATATATATATATATATATATATATATATATATATATATATATATATATATATAATTTTTCTTTTAAGAGGAAATTTGCAGGGAACTTACACACCTTGCTGTACGGATGCCTATCTGCTAGGGTGTCAATTATGAACGAAAACGGTCGACGTCAAGCTCAGCTACAGGTGGCCAAACTTTGATCATGTTTCACTCAGGTAAGTAATTTACAACTTCAAGGTGTGACACAGCTTTCATTTATTAATCAATATACATGCAAAATACACCTTATATATAGAGTTTGTGCTTCTACAAATCTATCAGGACATTTTAATCCAAAGTCCATTTGTTGATTTTATAAATATTTATAAACATCATCTATTGCATATTTTTGGAAGGGGAACTTTGAATAATTGTATTATTGCACTAAACACTTTTTTTTATAAAACTGCTTGACGAAATCCTTTATTCTATGCTAATGTGATATCTGAGTGTTATAGAAATGATTTTAGTTAACACATGTGTTCCCTGAGAGTTTTTGAAAATGTTGAAAATTCGTTGCATAATACGTTGTGCATTTATTTCTCCCTTTCTATTTAGGGTGTGATGCTGAAACTTGGCCCAGTTGCAGCCCTTTCCTTCACCATTCCGCAAATAAATTTTTAAGAAAATTGCCTAACTTTTACTTTCCCCCAATAAACACCCTTAGTCAAACTAGAAATGCTTTACAAATCAAGGGACCTCGAATGTGGAATGACCTTCCCAATTATGTTATAGACAGTACCTCTCCCAACCAGTTTAAGATAAAATCTAAGTACCACCTAATTAACTCAATGTAACCTACCCACCCCAAAATGTCAACCCATGTCTTACGATTTTAAACAATGCTGTTTGTTGACCAAATTGTATTTTTGCTTTTTTTTCTGCCATGTTTCCTTCCCCCGGTTGCAACCCGCTCTCGCGCAAGACAACACATATATGACTTAATGCTTAATAGAATTCCTAACACAGATGTGTCCAAATTCAACTCAAACCTTAGAAATCTAATACTAGATAACAGACTGAACAAAAACCATTTAATTATCGCAGGGGACTTTAATATTGACCTTTGCGAGCCTGAACATCCTACTGCTGTTAGATTCCTCAACTGTATGAATTCCTACTTCCTTATACCCTTAATCACTAGACCTACTAGAATCACTGATAGTACTGCCACGACTTTAGATCACATCTGGACCTATATAACCTCTCCGCTTACTTCAGGTATAATCACCGATAGCACTACAGACCATTACCCCACATTTCTCTTAACTAACATTAACAAACCACCTTTAGAGACAAGGGAGTTCAGCTTTAGGCTGCACAATGAAACTGCTATAGACAATTTTATAACTACTGCTGCAAATGTCAACCGGGAGTCCGAGTTAGGTAACATAGGGGACATCAACCTAGCAGTGCAATCTTTTCTTCAAAAAACTCTCAGCCTTTATAACACCCACTGTCCTATGCTTACGAAACAAGTCACAACCAAAAGGCTTAACAATCCTTGGCTTACAAAGGGAATACTTAAATCCATTAATAAAAAACATGACCTTGAGAAGAAGTATCGGTTAGGAACCGTCTAAAGAATTACTCGTTAGTGCTTTCTAAAATAATTAGACGAACCAAAACTAAATACTACTAAGATAAATTTACCCAAATAAAGAGCAACATTAAAAAAACTTGTAGCACACTTTCACAAATATTGGGATCAAAGAAGATTTTAAATAATAAACCAACACTCCTGTCCAATAACGATGGTCAGCTTTCAGCCTCTGATTCTGCTATTGAGTTCAATAGGGTCTTCTCTTCCATTGGGTCATCCCTTGCAAATGACATTCCATCTTCCAGTACTGATGTTAAGGACTATCTTACAGGTAATTATCCACAATCTCTGTACCTAAAGCCTACAAATTCCACTGACGTTAATGAGATAATCCTTTCCCTTAAAACCAAGTCTAGTGCCCTTGAGAAAATACCAACTTTAATTTACAAAAAAGCCTCCAGATCTTTAGCCCCTGCTATTGCATTGCTCTTTAACAAGTCACTTGAACTCCAAACCTTTCCAGATATTCTAAAAAAAAAGCGAGAGTAACCCCTGTCCACAAATGGGGTGATCTCACAGATGTTAACAACTACAGACCTATATCAATCCTGCCTAACTTATCAAAAATATTTGAAAAACTAATCTACAAGCAGCTTTACTCTTATCTAGCCAAACACAATATACTTAGCTCTTGTCAATATGGCTTCAGACCCAGAAAAAGCACTAATGATGCACTTATTAGTATGATTAACTTGATTCATGCAGCTCTTAATAAAAATGAGTTTCCTGTTGGGTTATTTGTGGACCTACGTAAGGCTTTTGACACTGTCAACCACCAAAACCTTCTTCTTAAATTACTTCATTATGGAGTCAGAGGACACTCCCTACAATACCTCAAGTCTTACCTTACTGACAGGCTCCAGTATGTTTCTGTGTTCTATGTTTCCACAGACCCATCATACAAGTGGTATTGGACCCCTTACCCACCTAACAGCTGGTAGTGGACCCTACCACTACCATCCTGCAGTAGGTAGTAGTGGCGCGAGTATAAGATTTATTCGCTACAGGGCGAGTAAGTCTCATACTGGCTACAGTAGACACTATACCATCCTGTTTGCAGTAGTTTACCCCATAGACATTCCAACGTAACATCATTTTCTGTAGACGTTCCTTCAATACATTCGTTAAAGATTTTTAAAGCACAAACTAGTGTATATAATGTTGATTGGTGAAGCACTATTATTCTATGTAGTAATTTATAGTGCTTATTATAATTTACTAAGAACAACTGATAGTTCTCAAAACAAAACTACGAAACTTCAATAGGATGTAACTGATCTGTAATATTCTAAGAGCATGGACGTAGATTCAGGAAGCTCTGTGTATTTCTTCGTAAGGGGTTTGCTACGAAGGTTCCTAAGTGCGCCCTAAGAAGATGCTTAGGTGCGATTCAATAAGGTCCACTTAGGAAGAAAATTGTTGGTTCACCTACGTCTCGATAGAGGTCACTACTGTGTTTCGTTTGGCCAATCAGAAAGCAGCAACATTTTTCATATTGAAGATTTGGCGCTGGCTTATCGGAGCTCTACTGCCTCCTATTTACGTCGAATTTTCTTATAAAATTAGTATATTTCGAAGTAAAACAATGTTTTTTCAACTTCTACAGCCAGTACCGACATTGTATTAAACAAATATGTTACATTTGTTGTTTACCTACGTAATTCTAAGAGATACTGTGTAGCTGTCCTTGTTGCTCGGAAGATGCGCTGACAATTATTGTATATATTTACTGAATTTACCCAAGGGCCACTAACTATCTAGTGGCCTCGAAGAGGACAGAAAGCCGGCGGCTTGTTAAAGAGCCCGCCAATTATCTTAATGATATTTTTTAGCTGGAATTTGGCATTTACGGCTTCAGCGGGTAGGCGGTTTCATGAGTTTATAGCTCTCTTGGTGGAAAAAAACATCTGTTTTCAGTCCTACTTGAGAGAACATACTCCAACACTATATCTGTGATTGTCCTGTTATCAGTGACTTCATACCAAATGGTATGAGGTATTTTGAGCTTTGTAATTACTTCATACACTCAGGAATATTGGAAGATATTCTTGTGCTGCACCCAGATTTTGCCAGTGGGGGCTAATAGATCAGCATTAAGTATTTTGTTCTCTCCTAATTCCATGTATAACTGGTCATCCTGTGAGGTGATGATGTTGGATGAGCTTGTAGCTGGTTTTTGATCTACACTGTGTGGTCCTTTATACACAATAGGGAAGCAGCACATTGCTGTGTATACCTAAACATGTTTAAAAATACATTGTTTGAGAGGAGTCTGGTAGAAACTGGTAAGAGTAATTATAATATAATGTTTCCATGATTCAGTGCTTACCTCTTGTGAAAATTGCTTAGAGTTGTTTAGTCAGAATTGATTTTTTTTTTGTATTGAGGATGGTATTTTCTAAACTGATTCCATGTACAGTATGTCTAACCATCCTGTGAGATGGGAGTATTAGATAAACTTATAGCTAGTTTTTTATCTACACTGTGTAATATTCCATATAGAATAGGGTAGTAGTACATTGCTGTGTATATCTAATCATCTTAATAAAAAAAATCAGTAATATAGATTTTAAATTATAGTTTGTATTATTACAAATTCAGTACTGTATTATCCTTATTAAATCATGTTGACCATAGATCATTAAGATCTCATGTTGATATGTAATAGTCATATTTCTTTTGAACTGCTAATCCATGCTAATCATTCATTAAATTGTGCATTATGTCTTAATTTTTCACTTCCTTGGATATACTGTACAGTACAAAAAGATAGGATAAAAATAAACTTGTAATATTTCTTTCATTATATTTTTCATTTAAATAACTGAATCAATATTTTTACAGCTGACAGGATTTGTTTTACCATACAGGTGCATTATTTGTTAAAAAAAAATTTGGTTTATTGTTACACACAATGGTGCTACAAAGCCTTTCCAGCTTGGTGCCTTCTTTTAATACTTACTGATTAAAAAATAAATAATAAATACATTTTATTCAGGAAAAGTACATACAGTTGATTTACAAACATAATGTTGGATTTATAGACAGAGCTAGTACATACAATACCTAAAGCCACTAATACTCATAGCATTTTGGGCAAGGTGTGGGGGAAAAAACACAGACTAAAACTTAATAGTAATCGGGATTAGGTATAAATTGTGTTGAAAGAAGGAATAAAAAATACAAAAAGGGGGGTTAACATAGCATAAATCAGCAATTGCACATGTTGGTGAACAGCGTTGTTTAAAAAATAGCAAGACATGGGTTGACATTTAGGAAGTAAGTTAGGTTACATGGAGTTAATTAGGCAGTACTTGGTTTAACTCTTAAACTGGTTGAGAGAGGTACAGCCTTTGACATGATTCGGGAGGTCATTCCACATTCTGGGTCCCTTGATTTGTAGAGCACTTCTAGTTTGGTTACACACAGCCAAATTGAGTAACAGGAAGAGGTCTTGGACACAAATTTGTTCCATGCTAAATGTAGAGGAATCAGCTGAGCATTCCTCAAATAAAATAAGTTGCCTCAGCTTATAAGGTAAATAAAATAAGCATTTCTCGAATAAGTAGCTGCCTCACCTCACTGCCTTACTGCTACGTAACCTTCCCGGCATGGTGCCTTCTTTTGATAATTACTTGTTCCACACCCAAATTGTATAACAGGATGAGGTCTTGGACCCCTACTTCCCTCTCTCTTTTTTAATAATCTATATAGTCATAATTATAGCTTTAAGTATTCAATGAATAAAGTTTGACATTTTTACCCTTTTCCTTACCTAACATCATTTGTGCAGCATATTTTTATTTTATGTCTCACCCAGATTTAATTTCAAAATAAAACCAAACTAAATAAATTAGAAATGGGTATGTATAGCTAAGGTACACCCTTACTTCTAGGTGAACAGGGGCATTTGGTGATAGTAAATTATCCCATCAGGCAGGGCTCATCACCTCTCATATTTCATGTTCACCAGTGTTTATTTACTTAATAACTACTGGTATAATATCTTGCAATTATAAAACTAATTCTACTATCATCAAACACATATTTACTTCAAGTTTCAAGCAGAGAATGCATATATAACTAACACGAAGGATTCCTCTTCACTAGATTCACCAGCTATAATATTTTGGTCATGTTGCAATATCATAAATCGATCCCAGTGTTATGTAGTAGAAAAAATGACTTATATCCAGTTTATGTAAAGCTACGAGTGGTCGAAACCACACTTAAATCCCGGAATGAACTTACGAAGGTTTTTCCACTTGGGGTAGTTAATTGAATACGGACGTAGCCGCCACGAAGGCGCTAAGAGGAAAAACGTTCTTAGCTAAGAGGAAAAACCTTCGTAAGTACCTTCCTGAATCCGGCCCATGGACAATAGCAGGTACATTTCACAACCCATGTGGGACCTGAAAACTGCAATTTTCATTATAATTGAACCAATCACGACTATTCTGCTGTCTACGGCGACGGACGGGTACTGTGAGACGTAAATTAGTACGTGAGGAAGAGTTTGGGCCTTGGAAAAAAGATAACTGGGAATTGTTATGATCTCAGCCTACAGGAGAAACGAGTCTCCCTCCTTGAGAGTTATTCGTCAAGCCTGACCTGATTAGAAGGTCTAGCGAATATTGAAGTGATAACGCATATGTAAAATAGTTGCTTGGATATGTATAACAGTTTGAGATCATGGGCAATGAAGAAGAAAACAGATAAATGACTGGCGAGGAGATGTGGACATTTTGCTGGAGGCGTGAGGCTCGCTTCCGGAGGACCTTGACCTCACTTGAGTGCCAGACATCGCAGGGGGAAGCCGCGCTCCATTTGAGCTCCCGCCAGAAGGGAACCCCTAGTGATATATCTCGAAGAGAAGAGAAGTGTGTAGACGTGCCAGCTGTGGGACC
This sequence comes from Procambarus clarkii, assembly GCF_040958095.1. Taxonomy (NCBI): domain Eukaryota; kingdom Metazoa; phylum Arthropoda; class Malacostraca; order Decapoda; family Cambaridae; genus Procambarus; species Procambarus clarkii. Next base: position 49,403,074 of record NC_091159.1, on the reverse strand, counting down.
GAGCTGGGAACGTTGTGGTATCAAGTCCTGGTCGACGAGCAGAGTTTAATAAGCTACTCAGAGGCATTTTCGTGGGCTGTGTGGAGCGCCCTGACCAGACGCCGTCAGAGGAAAAGCGCCCTCGATCAGTTAATCTGTGGTAAGCACGATATACGCCAGTTCATAGTGATCACTTGTAGTTGGTCGTGTGCCCAGCGACGGTAGCAATGTTTATTTATAAGTTAGACATGTTTTAATAAGGCAGAAAGCCTGAAATAGGAGAGTGAAGAGGGAGGAGCACGGAGCGACGTCCGCCCCCTCTGAGCGCTGGCGGACGACTGAGGGAGCCTGGCTCTTGACGGAGGAAGACCCTCCCAGCGAGTGAGGACCGCCGCCAGGCGAGGTGGAGTATGGACCCGCCCAAAACGGGGGAGTCCACTCTCACTGTATGTGGAGAACAGATAGAGGTTTGAGGCAAGCATATTGTGTGGTTATTTTTGTTTATGTGTTAAAGGGGAACATTTTATTGGAGTGTCGATGGGTTGCAGGTTTGTCTTTTGGGGAAGAAGTTGCTGAGAACTTCGAAGCCAGCAGATGAAGTAGCTGATGAGACTCCAAGGTAGTGGAGCAGAGGACCTCGAGCTGTGAGGAGAAGCAGCAGTGAAGAGGAGTGTCACGTGCTTCTGTAGAGGTGGAGAAGCACCATAGTTGCTCGGGGAAACTTCATGGTGTAGCAGCCAAGAGAGCTGTGGAGGACCCTAGCAGAAGGGTGAAGCACCGTAGTTGCTCAAGGAAACTTCATGATAGCAGCCTGGAGGAGCTGCAGAGGATCCTGGTAGTGAAGCCCGGAAGAACCTAAGGATATTAGGGTAGTGAACTTCCAGAGGTGGAAGGGGAAGTTCTGGTGGATTACTTATAGGGAGTTGATAGTGTTTGGTTGTCATTAGCGTGCAAGACGCAGTGAGAGGTGAGTGACTGTTGGCATTCTTACGTCAAGGAGTTTTTTATACTGAAGTATCAATGAACATTTATACTGGTATATGTTATTGCATTCAAATGCTGATTTTCTATATATATATGTTATCTTGCTGATGGTGCAACAGTGTATGTAGGCTTGATCAACTTGAGGAGGTTAATAGTATCAGGTGGTGAACCAGGAGATAGGATACCACTTGATAAGCTGATAATAGAGTTCTGATGGTGTTGGAGTGCAACCTGATTGTGATATTATAGAGTATAGGATTCATTATTATATGTGTGTATGTATCGTGTATGTGCTTTGTCCAGTAAATGTGTCACAATTTGCTGGTGTTTGCCCTTGTCCTAGTGAGGCTTCCCAGGAGGTAGTAAAGAAGGAGAGAGAGAGAGAAAGAACCAAGAACCACTGCCGTGGACAGGGTAAAAGGTAATACTAATAAGTCAAAAAGGGGATTGAGGAGATCATATCACCTAAGGAGAGAGTGGGGAGTCACAGCGGCTCGAGTGGGTGTGTGCACGTGACAACGAGGCTAAGTGTTGGAGCCGCATCCCCTAAACGTGTGACATTGAGCCCCTCTCCAAGAGCCAGAAGCGCCAAGGGTGATCTCCTAGTATAAGCACTCTGCCGAACTGTGGGTTGGGTTGTCCATAGAGAAGGATCAACGACGACAACACCAACCAACCCACAGTCTATATAAATTGGGGGCCTGTCCGGGAGAGTGAACTGACACACCCACACCCTGTCCAAGAGTGGATTTGTACACCCCTGCTGAGATAAACTGTGTGACCGCAGGTGTATACTCTCTCTCTTGGGAAGACTCACAGGACAAAGATGGATAAGGTGCAAGCGTTTGTGGAGTCAGGCAAGCCTGAGGACTTGGAAGGTTGCACGAGGGATCAATTGAAACAAATAGCAGAAAAATGTGGCCTTAGGTTGAAAGCATCTAAAGTAGCTGGGATGAAGGATGAGATCCTGAGGCAGTTAAGAGCCAAAAATGAAGTGGAAGAGCAAGGAGCCCAAAAAGGAGCTGAAAGTGGAAAGGAGGATGATGGGCAGGATGAAGTGAGATCCCAGGGATCGAGTAGGAGCAGCAAGAGTAGCCGCAGTAGCAGGAGTAGCCGAAATAGGAGCTTGGAGAGATTCCAGTTAGAGCTCCAGATGCAGCAACAACGAGAGGACAAGGAGAGACAGTTCCAGCTGGAAAAGATGAAATTAGAACTCCAGATGAAAAATGAAGCAGAGAAGGAAAAAGAAAAAACCAGACTGGAAATAGAAAAAGAGAAAGCAAGACTAGAGATGGAGAAAGAAAAAGAGAAAACTAGAGTAAGAGAACTGGAGTTGGAACAGGAGAAAGAAAAAGAGAAAACCAGAGTAAGGGAACTGGAGTTGGAACAGGAGAAAGAAAAAGCCCAAGTCGAAAAAGAAAAAGAGAGAACAAAACAAATGCAGATAGAAGCGAATAGAACCTTGGCTGAGCAAAGGATTGAACATGGGTTGCCAGAGAGCACCACCCAGGTATCACACCCACCAGATGTTAGGGTTAGGGAGAAGGACATTCCCTTGTTTGTTCCCGAAGAGGCAGAGAGCTTTTTCGAGCATTTGAAAAAGTAGCCTGTATCAAGGAGTGGCCACAGGAGGAATGGGCCCAGCTGGTCCAGTTAAGATTGACCGGTGCAGCCAGGGAGGCATACACCCAATTGTCACTGGAAGAGTGCCAGGATTACGCCACAGTAAAGAGCAGCATATTGCGCTCGTTTCAGTTAACCCCAGAAGCTTATAGGAAGCGCTTCAGAAATGATCAAAGTTGGAGCGTGTACGTTTGCTGAGACAGCAAGGGATCTGGAAAGACGATTCCAGAAGTGGATTGAGGCTGCTGGAGTTGGATCTTACGCTGACCTGAAGCAACTGATGGTCATGGAGAAGTTCTTGGAGATGATGCATCCCGAAACAAAGTTCAAATCCAAGAAGCAAGGATAAAGGAGGTGAAAGATGCCGCAGATAGGGCGGATATGATTACTGAAGCATACAAGAGCTTAAGAGAGAACAGAGTAAGAAGCGAGGCGAGACGCAGCAATAGCAGACCCAGTGGAGTCTGGGGAGGAAGAAGTTTTGGGGGGCAGACAAGCAGACCAGCTAGTTTTAAGCCCCAGGAAGGAAAGTTGCCGAGTCCGCCTGCTGGAGGTAAGCAGGAAAATAAAAATGTGCAGAGGAGACAAGAGTCCAATGAAGCTCCACAGAGTATGAGTAGTACATCTGGCCCGAGGAACTCCAATACGAGTGGGCAGAGTCAGAGCCACTCGGGGGCGTATAGGAGAGATTTCTCCCAAATGAGATGCTACAAGTGCAACAGATCAGGTCACATGATGCGAGATTGTCGGCAGGGCAAGAGAGTCGTGGCCCTGACGACATGTGATCCCCGGAAGAAGTACGTTGATGTACAACAAGACAAACCACAGAAGGTAGATTTGATGAACGAGCGGTATAGGCCGTTCATTAGTAAAGGTTGGGTCGGCATAGAAGGTCAACCCGAGGTGGAGGTTAGTATCCTCAGGGATACTGGAGCCAATCAGAGCTTGATTCTGAGAGGCCTAATAAGAAATGATCGACTGTTAGCTGGCAGTAGGAGGATAAAGGTTCATGGGTTGTTGTCTAAGAGTGACATGCCCGTGTGTGCTGTCCAGTTGAAGTCAGATTATTTGTCGGCGGAGGTGATGTTGGGAGTGTGCCCCAACATACCTGTTCCAGGAGTCCAAGTGATCCTGGGGAACGACTTGTGTGGGTCCAAGGTGCTGCCAGAGCTGATAGTAAAAGCTGTGCCGGAGGTGAACCAGAAGGACCGCGGTACAAGTGGAACGCCGGCAAGATAGATCTAGCCAGCATCCTTGAAAATGAGGCAGAGGACAGTCAAGTCATCGTATACCCGGCCTGTGTAGTGACAGAGTCGGACGTAGCCGCCGAGGAAGACATTGGAGATGATATGGCAGTGTCGACTCCACCAAGGGAGGAGGTCAACATGGACATGTCTGGGCTGTTCGACGAAGATCGAGCTCAGAAGAATGAGGATTCGAGGAGACAGGAAGTGAAAATGACCCTACCTGAAAAGTTCAGCGTGAACCGAGCGGACCTGATTAGGGCTCAGAAAGAGGAGTTTATAGTTCTAATCAGGGAGGCAAAAGGGGGAAATTCATGTCCGGAGTCCCCCGTGTACTACTACTTGGACGATGATGTACTAATGAGGAAATGGCGACCGGACAAAGCCGGCGCAGATAAGGTATGGTTGGAGAAGCACCAAGTGTTAGTGCCGAAGAGTTTAGGGCGGCTGTGTTAGAACTAGCCCACTCCGTAGATATGGCAGGGCACTTGGGGGTGAAGAAGACCTTAAATAAGGTGCAGGAGCACTTCTACTGGCCGAACGTGTGGAAGGAGGTAAAGAAATATTGTAGGACATGTTTGGCGTGCCAACGTGCAGGTAAGCCGGCTCCGGCTATACCAAAGCACCCTTAAAGCCCATACCGGCATTTGGCGAGCCTTTTGAGAGAGTCTTGATAGACTGTGTAGGTCCGTTGCCGAGGACCAGAAAAGGCCACGAGTACTTACTGACCATAATGTGCATGGCCACCCGTTTCCCTGAAGCAATCCCCCTGAGAAGAGTGACGTCGAGAGCCGTTCTGGATAGACTACAGAACTACATTGCGTGGGTAGGAATGCCCAAGGTTATCCAGACGGACCAGGGGAGTGTCTTCCAGTCGAAGTTGTTTAGGGAAACTGTGAAAGGATGGAGAGTAGAGCAAGTGCGCTCGTCACCGTATCACCCTCAGTCGCAGGGAGCATTGGAGCGTTTCCATGGAACGCTAAAGAGCTTGTTGAGGATATACTGTGCTGAGGAAGGGAGTAGTTGGGACGAGGCATTACCATCCGTGTTGTTCGCCATCAGGGATGCGGTAGTAGAATCACTCGGATTCACCCCATTTCAACTGGTGTACGGACACTCCGTGAGGAGCCCAGTGGGCGCGCTGAAGGAGCAGCTCACCGTGGATAGGCCTAAGGTGGACGTGGGAAAATATGTGAAGACTTTTAGAGAGCGACTCTCTAGGGCCAGAGATTTGGCCAAGGAAAATTTGAGGACATCCCAGGCAGAGATGGTAAGGTACCACAATAGGAAGGCGAAGGGCAGGAAATTTCAAGAAGGAGATCAGGTGTTAGTCCTGCTACCGGTAAAAGGAAGTATATACGAGTCGAGATTTTGTGGACCATATACCATCCAGAAGGCATTAGGGGATGTGAATTATGTAATCCACATGCCAGATCGTCCGAGGAAGTCACAGGTTTGCCACGTGAACATGATAAAGAGGTACTATGACAGAGATAAGCCTCTAGGCGATGAAGAACCGATGGAAACCCCATTGCAGGCGACGGTGCTGTGTGGAGGAGACGGAAAAGGGATAGAAGAGGAGAACTGTAAGTTAGAGAAGGCCGATGGCGCGAAGATATCAAATACAGAAAGCCTGGCCAAGATAGGTGAGCGTCTGGGTCATTTGGAGGATGACCAACGACAGGAGCTAGTGGAGATCCTACGGAGGAATAAGTCGTTATTCACGGACGTGCCTAGAAGACACCGCGGAACGGTGCACGAAGTGAATGTAGGGAGTGCTGAGCCCATCAAGCAGCACCCTTACAGAGTTAACCCGGAGAAAGCAGCGGCAATGAGAGCAGAAGTGAAGTATCTGCTAGATAACGACTTGGCAGAGGTTAGCGACAGTGACTGGAGTTCGCCGTGCCTCCTCGTGAAGAAGAGTGACGGCACGTACCGGTTCTGTACCGATTATAGGAAAGTGAATGCACTCACGGTCGCTGACTCGTTTCCGATACCGCGCATTGACGATTGCATAGATCGGATTGGGAGTGCACGGTATGTCTCGAAGATAGACCTGTTGAAGGGATACTACCAGATTCCCCTGTCTGAGGAGGCCAAGAGGATCTCAGCGTTCGTGACACCCGACGGCTTGTACCAATATAAAGTGGTGCCGTTCGGAATGAAGAATAGTGGTAGTTGTTTTCAACGAGTAATGAATCAGGTATTACAAGGCGCGACTGGATGTGCAGTGTACATCGATGATATTGTGGTGTTCGCTGATTCCTGGAAGGATCACGTGGATCGACTTTTAGATTTGTTCGATCGGTTGGAGAAGGCCAACATGACGATCAACTTGGCAAAAAGCGAGTTCGGGAGAGCCGCCTGGAGTACCTTGGATATATAGTAGGGCAAGGCGAGGTTGCTCCGGTAAGAACAAAGGTGGAGGCCATTGACAACTTCCGGTGCCCAGGAGTAAGAAAGAATTGTTGAGATACCTCGGTATGATTGGGTATTACCGGAAGTTCTGTGAAAATTTCTCCACCGTAGCCGCTCCTATGACGAGTTTGCTATCAAAGAGCAAGAAGTGGGAGTGGAATGGAACAGCACAAGAAGCGTTTGAGAAGACCAAAAGACTGTTGACTGAGGCACCTGTACTAGTGTCGCCAGATTTTGAAGCGCCGTTTACGTTATTTGTAGATGCCAGTGATATAGGGGCCGGAGCTGTACTGACGCAGCAGAATGATGGAATTTACCGCCCCGTGTCCTTCTTCTCGAAGAAGTTCGTTAAGCACCAGAGGTCGTACAGTACAGTTGAGAAAGAGACTTTGGCCCTGGTGATGGCATTGAAACATTTTGAAGTGTATGTGAGTGGGGGGGGACACCCAGTGACGGTGTATACAGACCATAATCCCCTAGTTTTCCTGAAGAAAATGAAGCATGCAAACCAGAGATTAACCAGATGGTTTTTATCGCTCCAAGAGTATGACCTGGTGATAACGCACATAGAGGGCGAGACAATGTAGTGGCTGATGCGTTATCTCGAGCCTAGCCACTAGAATAACTCTCAAAAATAAGGGGAGGGGAGTGTTATGATCTCAGCCTACAGGGAAACGAGTCTCCCTCCTTGAGAGTTATTCGTCAAGCCTGACCTGATTAGAAGGTCTAGCGAATATTGAAGTGATAACACATATGTAAAATAGTTGCTTGGATATGTATAACAGTTTGAGATCATGGGCAATGAAGAAGAAAACAGATAAATGACTGGCGAGGAGATGTGGACATTTTGCTGGAGGCGTGAGGCTCGCTTCCGGAGGACCTTGACCTCACTTGAGTGCCAGACATCGCAGGGGGAAGCCGCGCTCCATTTGAGCTCCCGCCAGAAGGGAACCCCTAGTGATATATCTCGAAGAGAAGAGAAGTGTGTAGACGTGCCAGCTGGGACCGAGCTGGGAACGTTGTGGTATCAAGTCCTGGTCGACGAGCAGAGTTTAATAAGCTACTCAGAGGCATTTTCGTGGGCTGTGTGGAGCGCCCTGACCAGACGCCGTCAGAGGAAAAGCGCCCTCGATCAGTTAATCTGTGGTAAGCACGATATACGCCAGTTCATAGTGATCACTTGTAGTTGGTCGTGTGCCCAGCGACGGTAGCAATGTTTATTTATAAGTTAGACATGTTTTAATAAGGCAGAAAGCCTGAAATAGGAGAGTGAAGAGGGAGGAGCACGGAGCGACGTCCGCCCCCTCTGAGCGCTGGCGGACGACTGAGGGAGCCTGGCTCTTGACGGAGGAAGACCCTCCCAGCGAGTGAGGACCGCCGCCAGGCGAGGTGGAGTATGGACCCGCCCAAAACGGGGGAGTCCACTCTCACTGTATGTGGAGAACAGATAGAGGTTTGAGGCAAGCATATTGTGTGGTTATTTTTGTTTATGTGTTAAAGGGGAACATTTTATTGGAGTGTCGATGGGTTGCAGGTTTGTCTTTTGGGGAAGAAGTTGCTGAGAACTTCGAAGCCAGCAGATGAAGTAGCTGATGAGACTCCAAGGTAGTGGAGCAGAGGACCTCGAGCTGTGAGGAGAAGCAGCAGTGAAGAGGAGTGTCACGTGCTTCTGTAGAGGTGGAGAAGCACCATAGTTGCTCGGGGAAACTTCATGGTGTAGCAGCCAAGAGAGCTGTGGAGGACCCTAGCAGAAGGGTGAAGCACCGTAGTTGCTCAAGGAAACTTCATGATAGCAGCCTGGAGGAGCTGCAGAGGATCCTGGTAGTGAAGCCCGGAAGAACCTAAGGATATTAGGGTAGTGAACTTCCAGAGGTGGAAGGGGAAGTTCTGGTGGATTACTTATAGGGAGTTGATAGTGTTTGGTTGTCATTAGCGTGCAAGACGCAGTGAGAGGTGAGTGACTGTTGGCATTCTTACGTCAAGGAGTTTTTTATACTGAAGTATCAATGAACATTTATACTGGTATATGTTATTGCATTCAAATGCTGATTTTCTATATATATATGTTATCTTGCTGATGGTGCAACAGTGTATGTAGGCTTGATCAACTTGAGGAGGTTAATAGTATCAGGTGGTGAACCAGGAGATAGGATACCACTTGATAAGCTGATAATAGAGTTCTGATGGTGTTGGAGTGCAACCTGATTGTGATATTATAGAGTATAGGATTCATTATTATTATATGTGTGTATGTATCGTGTATGTGCTTTGTCCAGTAAATGTGTCACAATTTGCTGGTGTTTGCCCTTGTCCTAGTGAGGCTTCCCAGGAGGTAGTAAAGAAAGGAGAGAGAGAGAGAAAGAACCAAGAACCACTGCCGTGGACAGGGTAAAAGGTAATACTAATAAGTCAAAAATGGGATTGAGGAGATCATATCACCTAAGGAGAGAGTGGGGAGTCACAGCGGCTCGAGTGGGTGTGTGCACGTGACAACGAGGCTAAGTGTTGGAGCCGCATCCCCTAAACGTGTGACGTTGAGCCCCTCTCCAAGAGCCAGAAGCGCCAAGGGTGATCTCCTAGTATAAGCACTCTGCCGAACTGTGGGTTGGGTTGTCCATAGAGAAGGATCAACGACGACAACACCAACCAACCCACAGTCTATAATAGAATATACCACATATGTACTAATTCATATGCAATTCATATTGACTTTAAGCATTAAGTCATATATGTGCTGTCTTGTGCGAGAGCGGGTTGCCTTTTTTTAATTTTTTTTCTTATTTTTTCTCAACACAATATATACTTTAATCTCAATTAGTATTAAGTTTTAGCCTTAGTGTTTTTCCTGCCCGAAACGCTTTGCGTAATAGTGGCTTAAGGCATTGTATGTACTAGCTCAATCTATAAATCCATCAACTTTTGTATTTCACCTTGTATGTATGTACTTTACCTGAATAAATATTTGTATTTGTATATGTATTTGTAGGGGCAGGCTGCTTATACTGGCAGTGCTTGCATATTGTTGAAGCAGCATGACGGCATAATCAACAGGTGAATGGTGATCAAGTTAACGTCTGCTAGGATGAGAAATCGTTTTAATTTTATTCCACGTTTGGGATGAGGATGTTGCATGATTAATGTCTTGCAAAAACTGTTCGCAGTGCTGGTTATATACTTGTTCCTTTAGCTTTGTAAACTCTCGGCTGGCCGTAAGAAATATGTTGGGGGATGTCAGTTGTTTTTTATTTATTTATTTTATTTATTTACATACAAGAAGGTTTAGATTAGTTCATTTATTATGCACACCATACCCATCTTGTGGGCGGTAGTGGAAAAGGTTACAGAGGCACATACTGGGCTCAGGGACTGAACCCCACAATTCATTTAGCTAAGCAAGTTACAATCTTGATGAGCTAGTTACAAAATTCAATATAAGTCGTCACATCAACAGTGGATTCGAGATCGACCTCAAGTACAGGTTGTAAATTAAGCAACTGCATGACATGTGGAGAGCTAGTGTCAAAATTTATATGTTTGTCCTGCACACCGCCCCCCATCCAGTGGGCAGCGGTGGATAGGTTACAATCACTTAGTTACTACCTACAGTTAGCAAACTGGAGATATTTATCTAAAATTTCTGGTAGCAGATCATTTTGAATGAAATATTGACACATCGCTGGAACATTGGTTATAAAATTCTCTCTAAATTCACGTATATATTCGCACTCCATCACATAGTGACGGAGGGTGTGCGAATAATTTTGTTGACAGTTTACATTTGGTCAGGTCGACATCAGCAGATAATGAGAATTCCCAGAGATACTTGTAACCCTGTCTTCTAAAAACCTAACTAAAAATACTCTCCTGTCTAATAACGATGGTCAGCCTCTGATTCTGCTATTGAGTTCAATAGGTTCATCCCTTGCTAATGATATTCCATCTTCCAGTACTGACATTTAGGACTATCTTACAGGTAACTATCCACAGTGTCTGTACCTAAAGCCTATTAATTCCACTGACGTCAATGAGATAATCCTTTCCCTTAAAACCAAGTCTGGTGCCCTTGAGGAGATACCAACTTTAATCTACAAAAAAGCCTCCAGATCTTTAGCCCCTGCTATTGCTTTGCTCTTCAACAAGTCACTTGAACTCCAAACCTTTCCAGATATTCTAAAAAAAGCGAGAGTAACGCCTGTCCACAAATGTGGTGATCTCACAGATGTTAACAACTACAGACCTATATCAATCCTGCCAAACTTGTCAAAAAATTTTGAAAAACTAATCTATAAGCAGCTTTACTCATATCTAGCCAAACTCAATATACTTAGCCCTTGCCAATATGGCTTCAGGCCCAAAAAAAGCACTAACGATGCACTTATTAGTATGCTTAACTCGATTCATACAGCTCTTGATAAAAATGAGTTCCCTGTTGGGTTATTTGTGGACCTGCTTAAAGCTTTCGATACTGTCAACCACCAAAACCTTCTTCTTCAATTACATCATTATAGTGTCAGAGGACACTCCCTACAATACCTCAAATCCTACCTTACTGACAGGCTCCAATGTGTTTCTGTGAATAATACAATTTCTCCCACCCTACCCATCAACATTGGTGTTCCCCAGGGCAGCATACTTGGCCCTCTCCTCTTTCTCATCTACATTAATGACCTTCCAAATGCCTCCCAACACCTCAAACCAATTCTATTTGCTGACGACACAACCTTCATTTACTCCAGTCCTGATCCCCTTGCTCTAAATGCCACAGTAAATACTGAGCTTAATAAAGTCCATCTGTGGCTAACTGCTAACAAACTCACCCTTAACATTGACAAAACTTTCTATATTCTGTTTGGCAATAAATCCTCTAATCCAATAAATCTCAAAATAAACAATACCCAAATTTGTAACAAATTAGATGGCAAATTCCTTGGCATTCTCATTGACCACAAGCTGAATTTCCAGGGACACATTCTAAACATATCAAAAAAAGTTTCAAAAACTGTGGGCATTCTTTCTAAGATCAGATATTATGTACCACGCCCTGCCCTGGTGACTCTCTATTACTCCCTTATCTATCCATATCTCAACTATGGTATTTGTGCTTGGGGCTCTACTACCCAAAATCACTTACGTCCTCTAATTACTCAACACAAAGCTGCTATTAGGACAATATCCAATTCTGGCCCCAGACATCACTCGGTACCCCTACTTAAATCTCTGAATATGTTAGACATTAAGTCACTGCACATTCTCTCATGTGTATTATACATATATAAAACGCTTAACTATAATGCCAATCCTGATCTCAAAAGCTTCATAGAAGGTTGTATCAGAACCCATGAGCATCACACCAGAAATAAATACAGTTTTGATATTCCTAGAGTACGACTTAATCAAACTAGAAATGCTCTACAAATCAAGGGGCCCAGAATGTGGAATGACCTTCCCAACCATGTTAAAGACTGTACCTCTCTCAACCAGTTTAAGTTAAAAGTGAAGCTATACCTAATAAATTCCCTGTAACTCACCTTACCCCTCTGTTGTCAGCCCATGTATGTTTTTTGTTTTTTTTTTGTTTTTCAAATCAACGCTGTTTGAATGTAATTTTCTGTAATAATTTGTAATTGTATTTGTGCTGCTTTTTCAACAATGTTCCCCCCTCTTTTACCTCTATTTTTATTTGTACTCAACACATCTTATTCATTTTACCCATTAGTTTTAAGCTTTAGTCATTAATGTTTTTCCTGCCCGAAACGCTTTGCGTAATAGTGGCTTTAGGCATTGTATGTACTAGCTCTATCTATAAAGCCAACAAACTTTGTAAAATCTCTTTATGTATGTACCTTACCTAAATAAAATTTTATTATTATTATTATTATTATTATTATTATAACCGAGTCTAAGCCGAGCAGTAGTAACATCTAGAAGTCTGCTGATTTTATTGGATGATCCATAGATGTGTGGCTCCTCTTGCATGATAGTATGATGATAGATGGAATTACTGGTGTCAATTTTACTTTGCCTCAGATCTACAAGATCTGAGGTACATTGGGATTATGAGGATACATAGTATAGTAATTACAATCTTGTAAAGCCACTAGTACGCGCAGCGTTTCGGGCAGGTCCTTAATCTAAGAAAATTTTAAGTATGTAAATACTTGCAAAATTTAAAAAAAAAATGATAACAGTTACAAAGCAAGAAAAAAAATAAAAGATGAGAGAAAATTGTAGGTATATTAAGCACATAGGTAGCTCAGATTTATGTGTTTTATACTGCTCAGCTAGGACGAGAACTCTTGTCATGCAGGGGCTTTAGGCGTGTGTCATGCAGGGGCTTAAGGCGTGAGTCAGTGAACCACCTCTGTCCCTACCTCACTGTTTTGGGTCCAATTTTATTTAGGTAAGGTACATACATAAAGAGATTTTACAAAGTTTGTTGGCTTTATAGATAGAGCTAGTACATACAATGCCTAAAGCCACTATTACGCAAAGCGTTTCGGGCAGGAAAAACATTAATGACTAAAGCTTAAAACTAATGGGTAAAATGAATAAGATGTGTTCTCAACACTTTTTATTCTTTATGCTCAATTAGTATTAAGTTCTAGATATTAATGTTTTTCTTGCCCGAAACGCATTGCGTAATAGTGGCTTTAGGCATTGTATGTACTAGCTCTATCTATATATCAATCCATTAATGTAACATCACTTGTATGTATATACCTTACCTGAATAAACATCTCTGTATCTCTCTCTCTCTCTCAATGGATTTTGTCTTTACTAGGCGTGTGCAGAGCTCTGCACATGCGCAGAAGTGCATCCACTAAGATAGAACTGTGTCCTTTAACAATTATATTATCGTGTGCTATTATATTTAAAGATACAATTCCAAGTACATTCTCTTAATGGAAAACACGAGGAAAACATAAATGTTTAATGGTAACAACCAGTAGTAAATAAAAATAACAAGATTTAAAAATAAAATAACCAGAAAAAACATTGGAACTCGTGTATGGGCCTCGAGCGCCATTTTCTCAACAGCAGCTGGTATGAATCCAGACACGAGCATAAAACCTTGATACAAACTGCACCTATCATAAATAAAAAGCACCACCATTGACCGCCAAGTGCTAACATTAAGTATAACTCTAAGAAACAACACTCAAGCCTTGCCTAACCGTCAACATTGACGCCGGACCCCACGTCTCCTGCTATCACCATTCATGCAGTCATCCGGAGAAAACCTTCACAAAACTGCACCTATCATAAGAGAAGATGAAGACTCACCAGTGTCCATACTGTGGGAAGGTATTCATTGATCTTGGACACATGAAGATTCACATGTTAGTGCATTCAGGAGACAAACCTCATAAATGTCCAGAGTGTGGAAAGAGATTCAGTCATCTTGGAAGTATGAAGCGTCACATGTTAGTGCATTCAGATGCTAGACTTCATGAGTGTCCAGAGTGTGGGAAGAGATTCAAACGTCTCTGAGATATGAAGACTCACATGTTAGTGCACTCAGGTAACAAACCTCACGAGTGTCCAGAGTGTGGGAAGAGATACAAGCAGCTTGGATGTATGAAGACTCACAGGATGAAGCACGCGGATGAGAGACCTTTTAAATGTGCCGATTGTGGAAAAACATTTAGAACACGTAAAGCTATAATAGCACACATGTTTGTGCATTCACGTGAGCAACCTCATGAATGTCCTGAGTGTGGGAAGAAATTCAGTCGTCTTGGAGATATGAAGACTCACATGTTAGTGCATTCAGGTAACAAACATCACGAGTGTCCAGTGTGTGGGATGAGATTCAGTCGTCTTGGAGTTATGAAGACTCACATGTTAGTGCATTCAGGTAACAGACCTCACGAATGTCCAGAGTGTGGGAAGAGATTCAAGCTGCTTGGAAGTATGAATGAATTCTAAATGAGAATCTAGCGATCCGCGCTAATCTCCAACAACAACAACAAGAAATAACCCTCCTCCGCGAGGAAATTAGAAACTGCAAGGCAAGCCAAGACCAACTACAGCATGATTTAAATGATCTCCGTGAGGAAAGCAACCTTCTGAAAACTGATGAAGCCATTAAAAAACAGGAGGAAGCCCTCAACAAAATGACTGCATGTATCAGTACATTTTCAGCCCAGCGTTCTGTCTCCCAGGATGAACAAGACCAGCAAAAGCTGCTAGACTCTGTTATAGTGTCGTCCCAAGATATACCTGTGGAACATGATGGTGAAAACTGTGTCGAAATAGCTCTGGATCTCATAAAAGACAAATTGCAGCTCATTCTAAACAAATCTGACGTTATTGCTGCCTACAGAGTAGGCAAAAAGAATCCATCAAGTCAAAACCAACGGAAAATTCGCCTGAAGCTGTCTTCCCAGTTCACGAAATCCGATCTAGTCCGGACAGCTGTAGCCCAACGGAAGGGATTATACATCAACGAGTGCTTGACTAGGAACAGACAGCACCTCCTCTACCGCCTGCGTCAAATCCGTCAAAAAAACCCAGATGCGATTCATCAGTACTTCGTTAGAGATGGACTGATAAAGGTGAGAAAAACCGCAGAGGGCAAAATGTTCACAATTACTAAAGAAGAGAACCTCAACGCTTTCCTCTCCCAATGTGGTCTGTCTCAGCTCATTATCACTCCCAGTGAATTAACTTAATTAACCCCCTGTCAACTAGTGGGGCTAGGTTTCCTAAGTCTCATTGTTTCATTTTCTGACTTAATTTTTAACTTACTCTTAACTAGTCATTTACTGAAATTATTTAATTGAGTGCATAAATAGTTCTTCAGGTCTTATTAATTATACAGTCATAACTGAACTATTTATAGTTAATAATCATTAGCTTAAATTTGCCTATGCTTATTATTCAACTTTTCTTTGATTCCATTTATTACCTAGGTTGCCTAGCCTCGCCATGCTCCCTTACTCCATTGTACCCCTGGCTTTGCCTGTATCTCAAATTGTAAATTGTTACTTACAGTGTACCTGAGAGTACTTGTAAGCAATCTACCTCATTTTTCATTTTTGCTCAATTTGTTTTTGTATTGCTTAGTCTTGTTTATATTTTTGTTTTGTATTTCTATATCTTGTGTTTTGTATAGTCCATGTTTATATGTTTTTTCGTTAATCTCATTTATTACCTAGGTTGCCTAGCCTAGCCATACTCCCTTACTCCATTGTACCCCTGTAAGCCCCTTTTGAGTTTGCTTTGTTCTGTATTGTGTACATCTTTTTCCCTATTTTATAGCTTATTTCTACCTTGTTATTTGCCTTTCTTCCCTTGTTTTTACTGCAATCAGCTTTTTTTATGCAGACAAGTATAGACCCTGAACTTAACCTCTTATCCACTATCTATGACAATTATCACTTTAATGATCTAAATTGCAGATATTTTGCAGCACATGATGTAAACAATGTATTAACTCATAATCACAATATCTCTGTAATCAATTTGAACGTTAGATCCCTAGGTAAACACTTCGATGATGTTAGTGCCTTGATTGAAGCTATTGACAACAAATTCTCTTTTATTATACTTACTGAAACATGGTTGAAAGAGGATACTACTCAGCTCTTTAACATGCCTAACTACTCAGCAATTCACAACTGTCGTCAAATTCAGAGAGGTGGTGGCACTGCTCTTTACTACCACCAAGAACTAACATGCTTAAAAGAAATTAGAACCAGAGACTGCTATGGGGAGTATATCTTCGCCAGCTTCAGAGTCAAGGGTGCCGAGTCTGTCCTGACTGTGGGTGCAGTTTATAGAATTCCTAACACTGATGTGTCCGAATTCAACTCAAACCTTAGAAATCTAACACTTGATAACAGACTGAACAAAAACCACCTAATTATCGCAGGGGACTTTAATATTGACCTTTGCGAGCCTGAACACCCCACTGCTGTTAGCTTCCTCAACTGTATGAATTCCTGCTTCCTCATACCCTTAATCACTAGACCTACTAGAATCACTGATAGCACTGCCACGACGCTCGATCACATCTGGACAAACATAACCTCTCCGCTTACTTCAGGTATAATCACCGATAGCACTACAGATCATTACCCCACATTTCTCTTAACTAACATTAGCAAACCACTTCTTGAGTCAAGAGTGATACGTTTTAGACTACACAATGAAACTGCTATAGACAATTTTATAACTGCTGCTGATGTCAACTGGGAGTCCGAGTTAGGTAACATAGTGGACATCAACCTTGCAGTACAATCTTTTCTTCAAAAACTCATAGCCTTTATAATACCCACTGTCCTATGCTTACAAAACAAGTCACAACCAAAAGGCTTAACAATCCCTGGCTTACAAAGGGAATACTTAAATCTATTAATAAAAAACATGACCTTGAGAAGAAGTATAGGTTAGGAATTGTCTCCAAAGAATTCTCAAAGAATTACTCATTATTGCTGTCTAAGATAATTAGACGAGCCAAAACTAAATACTACGAAGATAAATTTACCCAAATAAAGAGCAACATTAAACAAACTTGGAGAACAATTTCTCAAATATTGGGATCAAAGAAGTCTTTAAATAACAAACCGACTCTCCTGTCTAATAACGATGGTCAGCTTTCAGCCTCTGATTCTGCTACTGAGTTCAATAGGTTCTTCTCTTCCATTGGTTCATCCCTTGCAAATGATATTCCATCTTCCAATACAGACATTAATGACTATCTTTCAGGTAACTATCCACAGTCTCTGTACCTAAAGCCTATTAATTCCACTGACGTCAATGAGATAATCCTTTCCCTTAAAACCAAGTCTGGTGCCCTTGAGGAGATACCAACTTTAATTTACAAAAAAGCCTCCAGAACTTTAGCCCCTGCTATTGCTTTGCTCTTCAACAAGTCACTTGAACTCCAAACCTTCCTAGATATTCTAAAAAAAGCGAGAGTAACGCCTGTCCACAAATGTGGTAATCTCACAGATGTTAACAACTACAGACCTATATCTATCCTGCCAAACTTGTCAAAAATTTTTGAAAAACTAATCTATAAGCAGCTTTACTCATATCTAGCCAAACTCAATATACTTAGCCCTTGCCAATTTGGCTTCAGACCCAAAAAAAGCACTAACGATGCACTTATTAGTATGCTTAACTCGATTCATACAGCTCTTGATAAAAATGAGTTCTCTGTTGGGTTGTTTGTGGACCTGCGTAAAGCTTTTGACACTGTCAACCACCAAAACCTTCTTCTTAAATTACATCATTATGGAGTCAGAGGACACTCCCTACAATACCTCAAATCCTACCTTACTGACAGGCTCCAATATGTTTCTGTGAATAATACAATTTCTCCCACCCTACCCATCAACATTGGTGTTCCCCAGGGCAGCATACTTGGCCCTCTCTTCTTTCTCATCTACATTAATGACCTTCCAAATGCCTCCCAACACCTCAAACCAATTCTATTTGCTGATGACACAACCTTCATTTACTCCAGTCCTGAACCCCTTGCTCTAAATGCCACAGTAAATACTGAACTAAATAAAATAAAGTCCATCTGTGGCTAACTGCCAACAAACTCACCCTTAACATTGACAAAACCTTTTATATTCTGTTTGGCAATAAATCCTCTAATCAAATAAATCTCAAAATAAACAATACCCAAATTTGTAACAAATTAGATGGCAAATTCCTTGGCATTCTCATTGACCACAAGCTTAATTTCCAGGGACACATTCCAAACATATCAAAAAAAGTTTCAAAATCTGTGGGCATTCTTTCTAAGATCAGATATTATGTACCACACCCTGCCCTGGTGACTCTCTATTACTCCCTTATCTATCCATATCTCAACTATGGTATTTGTGCTTGGGGCTCTACTACCCAAAATCACTTACGTCCTCTAATTACTCAACACAAAGCTGCTATTAGGACAATATCCAATTCTGGCCCCAGACATCACTCGGTACCCCTACTTAAATCTCTGAATATGTTAGACATTAAGTCACTGCACATTCTCTCATGTGTATTATACATATATAAAACGCTAAACTATAATGCCAATCCTGATCTCAAAAGCTTCATAGAAGGTTGTATCAGAACCCATGAGCATCACACCAGAAATAAATACAGTTTTGATATTCCTAGAGTACGACTTAATCAAACTAGAAATGCTCTACAAATCAAGGGGCCCAGAATGTGGAATGACCTTCCCAACCATGTTAAAGACTGTACCTCTCTCAACCAGTTTAAGTTAAAAGCGAAGCTATACCTAATAAATTCCCTGTAACCTACCTTACCCTTCTATTGTCAACCAATGTCTGTTTTTTTCTTTAAAGAGCGCTGTTTGTCGACATAATTGTATTTGTGCTGCTTTTTCATCTATGTTTTCATTTCTTGTTTTCATTCTACTCATTATGCTCAATTAGTATTAAGCTTGTCATTTAAGTTTATCATGCCCGAAACGCTTTGCGTAATAGTGGCTTTAGGCATTGTATGTACTAGCTCTATCTATAAATCCACCAATATTTGTATCACCCCTTCTATGTATGTACTTTACCTGAATAAATATTTGAATTTGAATTTGAATTTGAATGAAGCGTCACAGGATGATGCATGCTGATGAAAAACCTTTTGAATGTGCCGAGTGTGGCAAAAAATTTAGAACTCGTGGACAAATAATTAAGCACATGCTTATGCATTCACGTGATCAACCTCATGAGTGTTCAGAGTGTGGGAAGAGATTCAATTTGCTAAAACATATGAAGAACCACAAGATGATTCATTCAGGTGATTGACTAAACACTTCGAGTGTGGAAGATAATTGAGAGAATGTTGAGGTATAATGAGGCACATATTTTAAATTAATTTACCTTTAATCTGATATACAATTTGAAAATTGAGTGTCATCATGAAAATATTGTACTATCACCATGTTAATTGGATGTCCTTCAGTGGTAATTATGTCATGTTTTGTTTGAGAAATACGCTTCATCATGAAAGGTAAAGATCTAAAGGAATTTTATTTTCTTCTTTTATGAGGGTTAAAGGCTCCTCACAGATCAAGCAAGAACTAGAGACGCTGTCAGTGTAGAAGTTAGGTGCTCCTCATAGACCAAGCAAGAACTAGAGATGCTGTCAGTGTAGAAGTTAGGTGCTCCTCATAGATTAGGCAGGAAAAAAGGTGTTAGTGTACAAAAACTCATAATTGATCAAAGGTAAAAAAATATTTGTTTATTTTAACAAGGATAAAACAAAGTTTTAAATGTATCATGTCTTCATATTTCCATGAATATTGTTTTTCTGTTTTTGTTTTCTGTAGAATCTCATATAATATAATAATTTATTTAGGAAAAGTACATACATAGTTGCAGAGTTACAGTACAAACATTCTGTTAGATTTAAAGATAGAAATAGTATATACAATACCTAAAGCCACTAGTATGCATAGCGTTTCGGGCAAGGTGAGGTGGGGGAAAAAACACTTAGACCAAAACTTAATAGTAATCGAGCTTAAAGTATAAATTGCGTTGAAAGAAAAAACAATAATAAAAGATAATAAAGGGGGGAACATGGTAGAAAATAGCCAATATAAAAGTTGGTCAACAAACAGTCTTTTTTTTTTTTAAATAATAAGACATGGGATGACATTTACAAGGCAGGCAGGTTACATGGAGTTAATTAGGTAGTACTTAGTTTTCATCTTAAACTGGTTGAGAGAGGTACAATCTTTGACATGATTGGGAAGGTCATTCCACATTCTACATTCCACATTAACATAAAATCTCCATAACATTTCATTGTAATATGATTTAATATTGGAGCTGGTGTAGAAAACAGTTTGAGATGTTCTAAAGATGAAACCATTTCATTAGGTCAAGAAATATAAATTCATTTATTGAAGGCATTAAAAGCTCATCAGATTCCCATGCAAACTCATGTCCATTTTTTTTATTTTTGTTTAGGCTTATTTATGGGTTTATACTATTCTTGATTAGAAATATAAATCACTTGAGGAGTATAGTAGCGTGACTGGCATTTGTAACTGTCAGAGTTATATTTTTTTTGTTAGCCTAACTTTAGCAGTTAGAAATATAGCAGTTAGCTATATTTCCCAATCTGACAATTATATTAGCCTGACTTGCAATTATGTCAGCCTGATGTAATTATGTTAGCCTGACTGGTAATTACGTTATCCTGACTAGCAATTGTGTGAGCCCGACTGGCCATTATGTTAGCATGACTGGCAATTATGCTAGCCCGACAGGCAATTAGCATGACTGGCAATTATGCTACCCCGACTGGCAATTATGCTAGCCCGACTGGCAATTATGCTAGCCCCAACTGGCAATTATACTAGCACGACTGGCAATTATGCAAGCCAGACTTGCAATTTTATTACCCTGATGTGTAATTATGTTAGCCTGATTGGTATTTATGTTAGCCTTACTGGCAAATATGCTAGCCTGAATAGCAGTTATATTATCCTGTAACTGGCAATTATCTTATCCTGTAAATGGCAATCATATTAGCCTGCAACTGGCAATTTTGTTAGCCTGACTGGCAATTTTATTAGCCTTAATGAATAATAATAATAATAATAATTTTTATTTAGACAAAGGTACATACATAAAGAGATTTTACAAAGTTTTTTGGCTTTATAGATAGAGCTAGTACATACAATGTCTAAAGCCACTATTACGCAAAGCGTTTCGGGCAGGAAAAAACACTACTGACTAAAGCTTAAAACTAATGGGTAAAAAGAAAAAAATGCGTTGAGTACAAATAAAAATAGAGGTAAAAGAGGGGGGAACATTGGTGAAAAAACAGCACAAATACAATTACAAATTAATACAGAAAATTACATTAAAACAGTGTTGATTTGAAAAACAAAAAAACAAAAAACATACATGGGTTGACAATAGAGGGGTAAGGTAGGTTACAGGGATAAGGTAGGTTACAGGGAAAATTATATTAGCCTTATTAACAATTATATAAGCCTGTAACTAGCAATTTTTTTAGCCTAACTGGCAATTATATTGACCTTATTGACACTTAGCCTTATCGACAATTATAATAGCCTGTAACTGGCAATTTTAAAAGCCTGACTGACAATTATATTTGCCTTACTAGCTGTACCCGGACATGTGCGTTGCTGAGCCACAGCAACCTTCCATGTCGCCCAGTCCTCCCCACCTTTCCCCCCCTCACCTGTCTCCTTGGCCTCCCAACCATTCCCCACTCCATCGTCCTCCACACCAATCCCCGCTCCACCATCCCCTCTTCCTTCCCACTATGCCCCACTTCCCTGTCCCTTTGTCCTTCCCACCATTCTCCATTCCCCCATCCCCTCGTCCCCACCATCCCAAACTCCCCCATCCCCTCCTCCTTCCCCACCATTACCCCCCTCCCTTGTCCCCTAGTCCTATCCACCATCTCTCACTTTCGACCCCTCGTCATCCCCACCATTCTCCACTCCCTTGTCCAAGGCCTTCCGAAATGGTCTGATGTTCCCATCAGAAAATTGGGAACATCAAGTGATCTGATATTCCCATCACTGAGATATAAGAAAAACTTTAAAGATAAAATGAAAATATGAAAAAATAAAAAAATAAACTATACTCAGGAAATGAATGATATTGTAAACAACGCAGCTCAATTCCAATGCAATTCACACAAAATAATTAACTCAAAATGAAAATAAATCTAAATCTATGAAAATTCAATTTATCAGTGCAATCAGAAACATTGAAATGGAATTGTAACATATATAGTATAGCATGTGTGCTGCTCTTACATGCAACAGATGGCACTGTTTTTCAAGAAAAGCATAGTTTTACCTGTCACAGCCGTGGCATCTATACTTATACTTATGAAATGAACGGTATGGTAAACAACACAGCTCAATTCCAACACAATGTCACACAAAATAATTCAATCTATATAAATAAAAAAAGAAATGTTCGTTTGTGCATAACCGCTAATCTACGAAAGTTCTTCACCGATTGCTTTGAAATTTTCACACAATGTTCCATTCGCATCCGAGCAGGTTTTTATATACAGTACATACTATATAGATGTCACGTCTGTGACAGATAAGAAAATATGCTTTTTCTGAAAAAATGTGTTTTTCATGTGAGGGAAATCTTCGAAACCTCCTTACCGATTGTTTTGAAATTTTGACACAACGTTGCATTTGAATAGGTGAATCTTTTTATATATCTACTATATACATGCCTCACCTGTGACAGGAAAAAAACATGCTTTTCTTGAAAAGCAGCACCAACTGTTGGACGTAAGAGCAACACATGCTGTAATCTCCAAAAGTTTTTCCACTGATTGCTTTGAAAATTTGACACAACGTTGCATTCTAATAGGTGCATATATTTATATACCTACTATATAGATGCCACCCCTGTGACAGGTAAAAACATGCATTTTTGAAAAACAGCTGCATCTGTTGCTCATAATAGCAACATGCACGATATACTGTATGTCACAAATTCCATTTCAATGTTTCTGATTGCATTGATAAATTTTATTTTCATAAATTTTGATTTATTATATTTTTTATTGAATTATTTTGTGTGACATTGTGTTGGAATTGAGCTGTGTTGTTTACAATACCATTAATTTCGTAAGTATAAGTATAGATGCCACCCCTGTGATAGGTAAAACTATGCTTTTCTTGAAAAACAGCACCATCTGTTGCATGTAAGAGCAACACACATGCTATACTAAATGTGTTAAAATTCCATTTCAATGTTTCTGCCTTCATTGATAAATTGAATTTTCATAGATTTTGAATTATTTTCATTTTGATTTATTTATTTTGTATGATTTGCGTTGGATGTGAGCTGTATTGTTTACCATACCGTTCATTTCGTGAGTATTGTTTATTTTTTTTATTTTTTCATATTTTCATTTAATGTTTTTAACTGTTTTTCATATATTTCAGTGACGGGAACATCAGATCACTTCAAGTCAAATCAAATCAAATCAAATATATTTTCAGGTAAAAGTACATACATAGAGGATTAGTTATAAACATAATGTTGGATTTATAGATAGAGCTAGTACATGCAATACTTAAAGCCACTAGTACGCATAGCATTTCGGGCAAGGTGAGGTGGGGAAAAAAACACTTAGACAAAAATTTAATGTTCCCAATTTTGTTCCCAAGTTCCCACGTTTGGGAGCCGGTCGGCCAAGCGGACAGCACGCTGGACTTGTGATCCTGTGGTCCTGGGTTCGATCCCAGGCACCGGCGAGAAACAATGGGCAGAGTTTCTTTCACCCTATGCCCCTGTTACCTAGCAGTAAAATAGGTACCTGGGTGTTAGTCAGCTGTCACGGGCTGCTTCCTGGGGGTGGAGGCCTGGTCGAGGACCGGGCCGTGGGGACACTAAAGCCCCGAAATCATCTCAAGATAACCTCAAGATAACCCAATGTTCCTACTTGATGATCCCAATTTTCTGATGGGAACATCAGACCATTTGGAAAGGCATCAAACAAGGGAGTGGGAAATGTTGGGGATGACGAAGGGACGGAAGTGAGAGATGGTGGAGAGGACGAGGGGACAAGGGAGGGGGTAATGGTGGGGAAGGACGAGGGGACTGGGGAGTTTGGGATAGTGGGGATGAGGGGATGGGGGAATGGAGAATGTTGGAGAGGACAAAGGGACAGGGAGAGGGGCATGGTGGGAAGGACGAGGGGATGATGGAGTGGGGAATGGTGGGGAGGATGAGGGGATGGGGGAGTGGGGAATGGTTGGGAGGCCGAGGAGATGGGTGAGGGGGGAATGGTGGGGAGGACTGTGGGACAGGGAAAGTTGCTGTGGCTCAGCAACTACAGCAATGCGTGGCCGAGTTCAGCTAGTAAAAAATAAAATAAATCGAAATCCATGAGAATAAAATTTATCAATGTAATCGGAAACATTGAAATTGAATTCGTGACATATTTAGTATAGCATGCATGTTGCTATTATATGCAACAGACGGTACTGTTTTTTAAAAACGCATGTTCTTACCTGTCACAGGGATGGCATCAATAGAGTAGGCACAGTATATGAGAAGGTACATTGAGTTTGTGAGAGTACCCTCTCCTCCCTTTCCAGCATGTTGTTGTTGTGAGGGGCCTTGGTGGGCGGCTGCCAGAGTCTCTTGCTCCATGGGATAGTCCTCTGTCCTTTTGAAGCCTTATGATCATGCTGTCGTCTTCACAAATTGTGCTGGAAGTCTTTTCCTTTAACTTATGTTTCATTTTTCTCCCCTCACTTCTATTTTCTAATTGTCATTTGCCGCCGACCTTTTGCCAGTCTTGATTATTCTTTCGGACATTTTCTGTTTTGACGCCTGGGTGTTGGGGAGTCACACTCTCTCAACCGTAGAACTGTGGTACCCAACGTCGCGAGCGAGAGGAAGTTTTTATTGTCAATCCTCCTTTCGTCGCTGAACCCAATCTCAATGGACTGATGGTTCTTAAGGGGGTGTATACTTATGATGCACCCTTGGGGGTGCCCCCAGCCTGTCTCTTGTTGGGTGTCCTATCCTCTAATTGTGGCTCCATGGTGGGTATGGGGGCTCATTCATGAATGAAAGTAATTCCTTCTTGTTTCTTTGTCTCTGAATAATGATCCTCTTATAACTTCTCAGGCTCGTGGGGTGGGCAAAAAAGCCCCCGAGTCGGACTGTGCTGGAAGACCGAGCTCTGAAGCCTGTACCCGTGCTACATTGGGCCCAGACCAGACCCTCCCACTCCCTTCCCTCTGTGGTAGGATCGAGCGCCAACCCCCCGTGGTGGCCTCCTCGTCCTCTGGCACGGCTCTGTCTCTCACCGTGACTACTATGCCTGTCAACCCCTCTCTGGGGATTCTCAATGCCGTCCCCACCATGGCTGCACTCGTACGATCCCTTCCCATACTAATATGTGCCATGCCTTTAGTCCCGCTACATGGGCAAAATACTCTGATCTCAACCATCTGGATTCTACACCTAATGATTTCTCCCTCCATAAACACCTTGTTGATTTGGTAGATGCCTCCGTTACATTTAACCCCACCCATCTCGGTACACGTGTCGTCGCTGCTCTTCAGGATGCAGCTGCCCGCTTAGCCACATTGTCCTGCATTGGGGAGACTCCTGTTCGGGTCTCCAAAAACGCTCAGTTAACCCTCAAACTGCTAGGGGCCCAAATGGATTCAACACCCACAGGCGCAAAAAAAAAAAAAAAAAAAAAAAAAAAAAAAAAAAAAAAATTCTTTCGTCTTATAGAAGTATTCATTTTTGTTCCCTGATCACGGAAAAAAAATCTAAATCTAACCTAAAAATCGTAGGTGGCATATTTTAGTCGCAATAGGGTAGGGAAGTCTGGCAAAAAAGGGGCGTTGACTGAGCCTTCGCCAGACGAGGTCTACTCCGCCCGAGCTGTCAGTCGGCAGTTGCCACAAATATATTATTACCTAATTATTTCAATGTCTGATTTTTTCTCAGTTTTTTTGCAGTAATATTATTCAATACAGTGAATTGTGATATATTTATATAATAAAATGTGTGAACCATCCCTGTACTCAAAATTATGGTGCGCATATTAGTGATTCAATTATGTTCATAAAACAATAAACAAATAGTTGTGCTGTTGTTACACTATATACACAGGTTATATATAAGTATTTGCTTGTTTTGTTCACCATAACGAACCACTAAGTTGGTCTTGTGAGTCAAAAAGCAACGAGGAGTGTCCGCCACACACCAGCCAGCCACTCCCTCCCTCAACAACACTTCACTCACCCCATTCTCCTCCCACAATACTGTTTTTGCATTTATTCACTATACACGGTCGTTATATATTAGTATTTACATGTTTTGTTCACCATAACTGTACATTTAAGCTTGTATGGTGAGTAAAGACACGAAGACGTAGCTACTCACACAGTCAGGTGGTGGCGGCTGCCCTCAAGACCAAACGCACTAATATTTCTCCTCCAACAATATTGTTTGTGGTGTTATTACACTATATACACACATTATATATAAGTATCTACCTGTTTTATTCACCATACCTGTACAAATAAGCTGGTATGGTGCCCAAAGACCATAGTGGCCACCAATAAACATGGTAAGTCGTGCAGACGACGCACCTCTCTCACCAAAATGGCGACTCCCAACCTACTCCTATTGCTGTTATCACACTCTATTCACACGTTATATATAAGTATCTACATTTATGTTCACCATAGCAAACCACTAAGCTGGTATGGTGAGTGCAGTCAATAGCCACACACAGTCAAAAGACCACGCCACCACCCTCCCTTCCACAGCCTTACTCCTCCCTCCATGGAGCACAGCGCTAAATACCACCACAATCCTGCTATTATCAGAATCCTGGTCAGTTTTATCACAATCAGGGGTCTTTTATAATATTATCATCGCTAAATAATAGGATCATATATATTATGGCATTTGTAGGCGATGCTGTGAGCTCATGCTGCGTGTGCCATCATTGGTGGCTTGCTCAATACTAACGCTCTCACACCCAAGAATGTTGGCCTGGATTTTTTTTCTAGGTGGCATCTGGCAACTATCGGTCATGGCTGTACTATAGCTGCCCCTATCCCAGGCAGGGCGTTTAAATTATAGCGCTAGACACGAAAGCATATATAAATGATGTGTGCAGTTTCGGTTTTGTCACTGATATCATATATATATGATATGTGCAGTTTAAGGGTTAAACCCCAGTGTAAGCACTCTTCTCCCACACCATGTTGCAACAGGTGTTAGGGACCTAAAAGACTGCCACGAGGATGTTAAACATATCCTCGAAGCCCAAGGCTATTCTGTCCTCCAGGTGGACACGTCTGGCAACCTACCATTTAGGGAGCATAACCAAGCAAATATTGTGTCAGCCAGAAAAACAATCTGATAGATTACGAGATATTTCAAATCCAGGGATCCCGTTACAATGGTTGTACTATACAATCACTTGTACTGTCCCATCTGGAGTACTGCTCAGTACTCACTTCCTCCTTCAGAGCAGGAGAGATTGCTGAAATAGAGGGAATACAGAGAACATATAAGGCATACATAGATGCAAAAAGCACCTAAAATTATTGGGATCATCTCAAAACTCTCCAAATGTGCTCACTAGAAAGAAGATGAGAGAGATATCAAATAATATTCATGCGGAAGATACTGGAGGGCCAGGTACCAAATCTACATGGTAAAATAACAACGTACTGGAGTAAACGATATGTAAGAAAATGCAAAGTAAGAGTTTTTTACATTCTTGTAGTCACTAGGACGCATAACGTTTCGGGCAAGTCATAAATCCTAATTTTCCTCGGAATACGACCCACAAAATCATTTAACAATCAGATACCCATTCACTGCTGGGTGAACAGAGGCTACAGTAAAGGATTGGCACCAAGCAATTCCTCCCCATTCAGGATACGAACCCAGGTCAAAGCGCTAGTGAAACAACAGGTGTGTTACCACTTCACCACGGGGACACAATTATGATTCAATGTGATTTGTAATCTTATTTTTTCGAAGATTTTTTGATGTGTGGTTAGATATTAGTCTATAATTGTGAGAAGAGAGATTACCAGCTAGCTTTTAGACTATGTTGGAATGCAAGCCATCAGGTTGCACTCTGACATGAGTGCACTGTTGTGTACTCATGCTAGATTCTGTAATTCTTAAGTTAGACATATCTTGTTTGGTGTCTATGGGGAGCATAGACTCAGGGCTGTTCAGTAAGACTATGGTGGTCGCCGTAACTTTTCTGTGAGAAGTAGTGCAGCCATTAGCACGTATTTAACAAGTGTATGGACAGAGGGAGGATATGTGGTCAGGTAGGCCCAACAGTTCTCAACGCTTGTGTAAACACGGGCTGGATGCCATAACGTCATAGGCACCACGTGACTAGAGGAAGGCCCATAGTTGGTTGAGGCGACCCTAGGCCGTGCTGTACTTTTCTCTGATTGAAGTATTCGAAAATGGGAGAAGCGGCATCTAGGTGCTCGGCTGCCAAGGATTCTGAAAACCGCAACCGTCTTAGTAGAATGTGGAAGATTGTGCTAATGGCCCTTAGCCACAATCTAGATAAGAGGTTTAGTTCTGGGTCTATTAGTTTGCATAAAAGGGCTGTTTGATGGAAAAAAGGTAAAGGACAATTATAAAAAAAAGATCTAGATATAAACAAAATTATACAGATTATACAAAAAATGAGGTAGATTGCTTTAAGGTACTCTCAGGCACAAGGATCTAGATATAAAAAAATATACAAAACAATACAAAAAATGAGGTAGATTGCTTTTAGGTACTCTCAGGTACACAAAATGTAATAAATTGCACTTGGAGACACAGGCAAAGCCAGGGGTACATTGGAGCAACTGAGTATGGAGAGGCTAGGCAACCTAGGTACAGTAAATAAAGAAACAAAGAAATATAGATTGAATAATAATCATAAAGACAAAAAAAATAATAATTTCACTAATTTCTTTGTTGTCATCTGTGAAAGTTCCATAAACCTTGCACAAGGGCCCAATTCTGAATGTGGTTTTTGTTTTAGTTCCCCATCCCTATCTGGCTTGTTGTCGACGTGAGAGGGCTTTGTGGTCGGCTGCCATAGTGTGATGCTCCATGGGACAGTCCTCTGTCCTTTTGTGGCCTTATGCTCCTGCTGCAGTCTTCTCTAATTTTACCAGATAGCTTTTCCTTTTCCTTATGTTTCGTTTTTCTCCCACCCTCTTTTCCTTACTAATTGTCATTTCCTGCCGACCTTTTGCCTGTTTTGATTATTCTTTTGGACTTCTTTTATTTTGATGCCCGGTTGTTTGAGTAGGCGTCCTCTTGCACCCATAGAACTGTAGTACACAACGTCGAGAGCGAGGAGACCCTTTTATTGTCTATCTATTTAGCCTATTATGCAATAGATTTTTTTTTATTATATATTAGAGAGTAGGGTGTATTTTTGTAGAATCAAGTAAAGGTTCGTCTGGAAGACATAGCGGGATGTAGACAATGTTGACGTCATCAAAGTGATACCTATTGATAACTAAAGGTATAGGCATCATAACATCTTAACCCATCTAACCCCCTTTTTTTTAATAATAATAATAATAATAACATATGAAATATTTACATATACTGTAATATTATATACACTTAAAAAAAAGGAGAATGAGCGTATAATTTAAATTGGTTGAAGCTTGTTTTTTCAACACTCACAGTTATTAAAGAACATTATATAAAATTCTCTATTTATTAGGTATAAAATATTAGAGGGGAGGATAGGATATTTTATTATATAATAAGCCATTAACGAATCATGGTAAACTAATGGGCAATATAAAAAGAGGCATTTAAATTTTATAAATCTTTTAACATTTTAAAACATGTTAACTTATCTGTTGTACTTATTTGTTTCCTTGATGAATGAAAACATATCCTTAAAGATTCACCTGATGATGGCTATTAAGATGATTTTTCATATTAATATATTGGATGAATCCTTTAGCACATGTAGAGCACTTAAAAGGTCTCTCACCACTATGGATTTTCAAATGATTTTTCAGACTAGTAGGGTAGAGAAATTCTTTAGCACATGTAGGACATTTAAAGGGTTTCTCACCAGTATGGATTTTTAGATGATTTTTCAGACTAGTAGGGTAGAAGAATTCTTTAGCACATGTAGAGGACTTAAAAGGTTTCTCACCAATATGGATTTCCTGATGTGTCTTCAAATTATTTTTAACTTTAAAATGTTTACTACACATAGGACACTTAAAGGGCTTCTTCTCTGTATGTACTACCAAATGTCTAATCAAACTTGATTTAAAACTAAAAATTTTCCCACATGTAGTAAACTTGTGAGGTTTTTCGCCTGTATGAACTCTCATATGTATCTTTAAGGTGCGTAACCCTCTGAATTCCTCCCCACATGTAGTACACTTGTAAGGTTTTTCGCCAGTATGAACTCTCATATGTATCTTTAAGGTGCATAGCCATCTAAATTTTTCCCCACATGTTGTACATTTAAAGGGTTTCTCACCAGTATGGATTTTCAGATGATTTTTCAGACTAGTACGGTAGATGAACATTTTAGCACATGTAGGACACTTAAAGGGTTTCTCACCATTATGAATTTTCTGATGTGTCTTCAAACTATTTTTATCTTTAAAATGTTTATTGCACATAGGACACTTAAAGGGCTTATTCTCTGTATGTTTTACCAAATGTCTAATCAAACATGATTAGTCATATGAACTCTCATATGACTCTTTAAGAAGCATAGCCATCTGAATTTTTTATTGCAACCTGAACATTCATGATGTTTCTTCTCATTATTTATTTTCGGGGGCCTTTCTTTGTGATGTTGTGGTTGAAATGTTGGTAATGATGTTGTAGACTGTAAAGTTACATTGGATTGTTGTATTTGCAATGTTGTGTAATGATGTTGTAGATGTTAAGAGGCGGCAGTTGCTGGAGGACCTCTAGTGCTTAATATCTAGAGTCTAGTGTGCTTTGGAGAGTATGGAGCCTGTCTTACCCTCCTCTATCCCACTCACTAGGTTTACTACTGTTGAGTTGCAATGGGATAAGGAGCTGGTACAGTTTCACTCTGCTGGCATCAGGTCACAGCCGTATTGTACAAACTCTCCGGCCGCTGCCGTGATGCTTGCTGCCTGCTGCCACCAACTAGCTATTTATTTATTTGTGTAATGATCATCCCAGTCTGTGCTGTGCTTCATGAGGACTACATAAACAGCAAGCAGCAAGCGGCTTCTCTGTATATTGTATACAGACTCTCCTATTGGTTATTGTGCATTAAACAACTCTCCCTATGGTCCTTCCTCTTTGGGGTGCGGGAAATAACCAGCTAGGACGTCTTGTACTCACCACACATAAACACAGGGGTTACAGTAAACTGGTATTTTGGCTAACCTGGAGTTTTATTATGCCTTTGGTATTATCAGTTTTTATAGGTTCAAAAATTATTATCCTTATGTCAGATCCATAATAAAAATACTGTACATCTTTTAACTTTTTTTTTTTAAGCCCATTTGAATTCAGATTTTGTATTTATGTCATATAATAGACATTTTATTTAAGAAAATATTGTAATTTTTCCAAGTTTATCTAATTATATTGTCTCTTAAACATGGTTCATAATTTAGATTCTAAGGAATGCAACCCATCCTCCTGTTTAGAAAATACTTTTTGTAATTAGTGGACCATCATACGTATAGACATAATGGATAATTAGTAGAATTGGGTATGATGCACTTCACTCTTGTATAAATAAATAAATAAATAAATAATAAATAAATAAATTAGAATTCGAAAAAATAAAGCTAAAAACCAAACTTGAATATTCATAGGCCTTGTATAGCACATATATGTACTATATTTGGCCTCAGATAGCATGTATTAGGCTAGGAAGGTTAGGTTAGGTTAAGTTTTCTTTGCAAACATCAGTACAAAAACTTTCCGTTTGTCCAAATTCATTTGTATCGATTTCTACTTTCTAATTCCCTTTTACGTCAATATATGTACAATGGTCCTCATTGTTACTATAAGTATTACCTAAACAGGAGGATGGGCTGAAAGAATGAGACTTGTTTATTGTTTATTATGATCAACTTGCATGTCTTAAGGCATGACCCTTAATGAGCAGCACTCATAAAAATTGCCACCCTGCCTGTGAGCAAAATTCCGGTGCTAAATGTAATGAAATGTGGCTTTCTGGAGGAGTCCCAGTGATTAAAGTGCTGAGATTGCTCCATACTACATTGTCACATTAGTCTCAGAAGTTGTTTGGTCTACCGGATGCCAGAACCTGGTCTCTTCTCACAAAAATGCAATGAGCAAGTGAGAATTCACAAAAAAAAAAAAAAATCCAGAAAGTCAGTGAAGTTTTTACAGACAACTGGAGAGTCGCAGAAAATAAAGCCTCAATACCAAACAACCCTGCAAACGATTCACACAGAATAAAAGTTTCACTCAAACTATCTCAAACTCCATAGTACTGACTACTGCCACAACACCATCAGGTGGCCCAGTGTGCTTCACCATGCCCGGTCCTCAGCCCTCGGCTGACTCCCCATTTCAGTTTTGGAATTGATGAACTGACGACTCTGGTATCAGGCTTGGGAAAATAATAGAGCTAGCAGGGCTCCTCCAAAAAGAGGCGTTTCATTACATTCAATGGTGGGCTTCTAGAGGAAGCCTCCTGGTGGCTCCATGAAGCTAACCACAGAGAATAAAAATGGGACCTACCAGGAAGGAGAGGCAGCATGCACTAGAATGAGGAAGAGAATCCTGATGGAAGGCACAGCAGCCAAAAGCCAGCACACACTACCAACTGGGACCAGGAACACTGACTAAATACTGGGCTGCATGAACCATGTTAAACACCAAAATCCCCAAGCCCAAATATCAGCCCAGACTTGTTGTAGAAGACAGCACCTGTTGGGTAGATCGCAGGTTGGCTAGATTAATGACATAGCCCCCTCTGTTTAAATCCCTAAACATGCTAAAGATACACTCATTCCACACATTTTTGTGTGCTATTTACATGTACCAAACCTTGTTCCTAAATGCTAATCTGTATCTGGAACGCTTGATAAATGTAATAGAATCCATAAGCACCACACACCAGAAATAAATATCTTTTTGATATCCCCTAGACTCAAACTAAATCTGTGCAAACACTCCATGCAAATCAAAGGACCCAGTCTATGGAATTCACTTCCCTAATGAATTAAAAAATTGTCCAACCTATGCCGTATTCAAAGTAAACCAAAAGTACCTTATTTTATCTTCATAATTTCCTACCTTGTACTTCAAACTCGCACTGTTTTGTGCTACCCATCCCCCAATATTAGTACTTAAGACATGCAACCTCACTAGTGTAATAATTTCCATCAATTTATATTGTAGTTATTTTGTTGAACTCAAATTTTGCTACAATGTATTTATTAATAATCTTACCTAATCTGTAAGATTAAGACCTACCCAAAACTCTATATGTGTTAGTGGCTTTGCAAGAATTTAAGAACAACAATGTTATGTACTCCCACAAACCCAATGTACCATTACACACAGAAATCACACTAACGTGATGTATCAAATGAACAATCCACAAGGGCCGTGACGAGGATTCGAACCTGCGTCCGGGAGCATCCCAGACACTGTTCCCTGTCATAGCTCAGTCGATTAAGGCAGTGTCTGGGATGCTCCTGGATGCAGGTTCAAATCCTCACTACAACCCTTGTAGATTTGTTCATTTGATGCATCACTTTAGTGTGATTTCTGTGTGTATGATGTAAGGGCGAAGAGGGAGAACGACCTATTGACATAGCTCGAGTGCAGGGGGGAATTGTGTAAAACCCTGGTTTGTGCCTCGGAGAGGCTGCGGGATCCAGTAAGTTCAGTAGAACTTTGGTTCAATCTTTAACCCTGTCGTAGCTCAGTTGATTAAGGCAGTGTCTGGGATGCTCCTGACGCAGGTTCGAGTCCTCGTCACGGCCCTTGTGGATTTGTTCCAATGTATCATGCATAAAAATGAAAAAAAAATGTAAAAAGCACTGAAGATGATTTGAGAAATGTGAACCTTGGAGCAGGGAACAAAGGAAATGGGGTAAACAATAAGGCACACCAGTTATGAATGTGTAACGTCACAGTGTAATGAATTTACTCAGTTTCTATAATCGAGCCACAGAGATTTTACAGGAAAAAGAAGGTGGGTTGATTGCATCTATCTGGACCTAAAAAAAAACTTTCAATAGAGTTCCACATAGAGGTTGTTCTGGAAACTGGAATATATAGGAGGGGTTGACAGGCAAGCTTCTAACATGGATGAAAAATTTTCTGATAGAAAAATGAGGGCAGTAATCTGAGGCAATGTATCAGACTCAGACAAATCGACTTGAGAATGGTCCAGGATGGACCAAAACGTCGTCGTCCCTTCAACTTCTAGTGTGTGGTCTGGTCAACATATCAGACTGGAGGAATGTCACAAGTGGCGTACCACAGGGTTCAGTTCTTGCACTGGTAATGTTCATTGTCTACATAAATGATCTACCAGATGGAATACAGAATTATATCAACATGTTTGCTGATGATGCTAAGATAATAGGAAAGATAAGAAATTAGATGATTGTAATGCTCTCCAAGAAGACCAGGACAAAGTAAGTATATGGAACACCACTTGGCAAATGGAATTTAATGTGAATAAATGCCATGTTATGGAAAGAGGAATAGGAGAACATAGACCCCACACAACCTATAAATTATATGAGAAATCATTATTGAATTCTGATAAAGAGATCTAGGGGGAATTCTAGATAGAAAACTATCACCTGAGGACCACATCAAATTCAAATGTTTATTCAAGTAAAGTACATACATACAAGGTGTGATACAAACATTGATGAATTTATAGATAGAGCTCGTACATACAATGCCTAAAGCCACTATTACACAAAGCATTTCAGGCAGGAAAAACATTAAGACTAAAACTTAATACTAATTGAGATTAAAGCATAAATTGTGTTGAGAAAATAAAAAAATAAAAAAAGGGGGGAACATGGCAGAAAAACAGCAAATATACAATTTGGTCATCAAACAGCATTGTTTAAAATAGCAGACATGGGTTGATATTCAGGGGTAAGGTAGGTTACATGGAGTTAATTAGGTAGTGCTTAGTTTTTATCTTAAACTGATTGGGAGAGGTACAGTCTTTAACATGATTGGGAAGGTCATTCCACATTCTGGGTTTCTTGATTTGTAGAGAATTTCTAGTTTAATTAAGTCGTACTCTTGGAATATCAAATAGGTATTTGTTTCTGGTGTGGTGCTCATGGGTTCTGTTACAACCTTCTAAGAAGCTTTTAAGGTCAGGATTGACATTACAGTTCAGCATTTTATATATATAAAATACACATGAGAGGATGTGCAGTGACTTAATATCTAACATATTCAGAGATTTGAGTAGGGGTACCGAGTGATGTCTGGGCCCAGAGTTGGATATTGTCCTAATAGCAGCTTTGTGTTGAGTAATTAGAGGACGTAAATGATGTCCCCTGCCATGCCCTGGTGACGCTCTATTACTACCTCATCTATCCATATCTCAACTATGGCATTTGTGCTTGGGGTTCTACTACCCAAAATCATTTACGTCCTCTAATTACTCAACACAAAGCTGTTATTAGGACAATATCCAACTCTGGCCCCAGGCATCACTCGGTACCCCTACTCAAATCTCTGAATATGTTAGATATTAAGTCACTGCATATTCTCTCATGTGTATTATACATATATAAAACGCTGAACTGTAATGCCAATCCTGACCTCAAAAGCTTCATTGAAGGTTGTAACAGATCCCATGAGCACCACACCAGAAATAAATTCAGTTTTGATATTCCAAGAGTACGACTTAATCAAACTAGAAATGCTCTACAAATCAAGGGACCCAGAATGTGGAATGACCTTCCCAACCATGTTAAAGACTGTACCTCTCTCAACCAGTTTAAGATAAAAACGAAGCACTACCTAATAAATTCCCTGTAACCTACCTTACCCCCCTATTGTCAACCCATGTCTGTTTTCTTAAACAACGCTGTTTGTTGACCTAATTGTATTTGTGCTGCATTTTCAGCCATGTTTTCCCCTTTTTTATCTTTATTTTTATTTGTTCTCAACACATTTTATTCATTTATACCATGTTTTTCCTGCCCGAAACGCTTTGCCTAATTGTGGCTTTAGGCATTGTATGTATTAGCTCCATCTATAAATCGATCAAATTATGTAAAATCTCTTGTATGTATGTACCTTACCTGAATAAACATTTTATTCTATTTTATTTTATTTTATTTTGGGTAGTAGAATCCCAAACACAAATACCATAGTTGAGATAAGGATAAATGGGGGAGTAATAGAGCGTCACCAGGGCAGGGCGAGGTACATAATATCTGATCTTAGAAAGAATACCAACAGTTTTTGAAACTTTTTTTGATATATTTAGAATGTGTCGCTGGAAATTCAACTTGTTGTCAATTAGAACGCCAAGGAATTTGCCATCTACTTTGTTACAAATTTGGGTATTATTTATCCTGAGATTTATTTGATTTGAAGATTTATTGCCAAACAAAATATAAAAAGTTTTGTCAATGTTGAGGATAAGTTTGTTGCCAGTTAGCCAAAGATAAACTTTATTTAGCTCAGTATTCACTGTGACATTTAGAGCAAGGGGGTCAGGACTGGAGTAAATGAAGTTTGTGTCGTCAGCAAATAGAATTGGTTTGAGGTGTTGGGAGGCATTTGGAAGGTCATTAATGTAGATGAGAAAGAGGAGAGGGCCAAGTATGCTGCCCTGAGGAACACCAATGTTGATGGGTAGGGTGGGAGAAATTGAATTATTCACAGAAACATACTGAAGCCTGTCAGTAAGGTAGGATTTGAGGTATTGCAGGGAATTACCTTCGACTCCATAATGATGCAATTTAAGAAGGTTTTGGTGGTTGACAGTGTCGAAAGCCTTACCCAGGTCCACAAATAACCCAACAGGGAACTCATTTTTATCAAGAGTTGCATGTATCAAGTTAATCATACTAATAAGTGCATCGTTAGTGCTTTTTTGGGGTCTGAAGCCATATTGGCAAGAGCTAAGTATATTGTGTTTGGCTAGATAAGAGTAAAGCTGCTTGTAGATTAGTTTTTCAAATATTTTTGGCAAGTTTGGCAGGATTGATATAGGTCTGAAGTTGTTGACATCAGTGAGATCACCACATTTGTGGACAGGGGTTACTCTCGCTTTTTTTTTAGAATATCTGGAAAGGTTTGGAGTTCAAGTGACTTGTTGAAGAGCAATGCAATAGCAGGAGCTAAAGATCTGGAGGCTTTTTTGTAAATTAAAGATGGTATCTCCTCAAGGGCACTAGACTTGGTTTTAAGGGAAAGGAAAGTGTTAAGTTCATGTTTGCTATGAGACAGGTAGGATAGTGGTCAGTTCTATCATAGTGTATACCAGATACAAGGGGATCTGTTATGTTAGTCCATAAGTGACCCAAGGTAGTGGCAGATGTTTGAGTGACTCTGGTGGGCTTGGTGATTGTGAGGATTAGCATACAGGAGTTCATGCTGTTAAGGAAATAGTCAACTTGAGAGCAATTTTGTTGACCTAGGTCAATACTGAAATTTCCTCCCAGAATAGTGAGACTTTTGTTGAGATTGTTGTTTATGATAAGATTCCTTAGGTTATCTGAGAATGAAGCTATGTTAGTGTTACGGCCCTCTCGGGTCGCACTGGGTTCTTACTTCTGATGTTATTGAGGAAGGTATCCGGCCCAACGTAGTGGCTTTCAAGGGATGTGATCCTAACGCCAGTAAATTAAAAGGGGAAGGAAAGAAAGGCAA
Source organism: Procambarus clarkii (assembly GCF_040958095.1). NCBI lineage: Eukaryota > Metazoa > Arthropoda > Malacostraca > Decapoda > Cambaridae > Procambarus > Procambarus clarkii. The sequence goes on along the minus strand of NC_091159.1, from coordinate 49,365,429 downwards.
ACACTTAATATTATAATTAACACCTTCACCAAATAAATATATATAGAAGATTACACGGGGGGGGGGAGGGGTGGAATATGAACACTATAATACACGGTTGTCTTCTTCTGAAGACTCTGGAACTTCTCGGTGCCAAGCTCTCGGTGCTCTCGTGGCCTCACGACGAATCCTTCGAGAAGCTGAGTCTACCCCGGCCAAAGGCCAGCCAAAACACAGTTCCACTGGGGGCACCGCCGTGGAGGCCGTCAACCACAAGTCCAGCAGATAGCTGGCAGGTTCCGAATCAGCAACGCTGGTTAGGCCACTCCACAGAGCGATACTAGGGTAGCGCCCTAGTCAGGAGCCTCGTGTGATACCACAGATCACTCTCCTTTCCACAATACCCCAGTGGTTAAGCGTCTCCACCAGTCAGTCCCGGGTATGACAATCCTTCAACTGCCACTTCATAGGCAGGGTAACACCACAGTGTTCATCCGGGAGGCGACTCACAACTGCTGCAGCAAAACACTTGGTGTCGAGACGGCTGCCTTGGGTAGACTGATCCAACCTCCATTACAGCAGTCCCAGGTCGACTCTGTAATCAGACACGTCATCAGTAACAGGGACACACTAAAGCACCTCACTTACAGGCTCAGACCCAAACGCCCACCTATCCACTCCATAGATGGCGTTGTCGTCTGAGCACCACCTCACCAGAGGTCAGCAGCGGCTGTGTTGTGAGCTGAACAGGACTGGAAACTGGCCCTCGTGGCCAGTACACCTCGTCCTCACCAGGTGTCGTCGTCCATTTGGAGGGGGTTTCGGGAGCTGACCCACAGATGGCGCGGTCGTCACTGCTCCGTGCTCGGACGCTGGATCCGGGTCCGTAACAGTTAGTATTAGTATTCTTGGCCTATTCCTAGACAAGAGACTCAACTTCAGCACCCACATTCAACACATAACTAAGAAAGTCTCTAAAACAGTTAGTATACCCTGCAAACTGCAAGAAAAATGACAGGTTGGATAACAAGAACTTTTCACACTAGAGAGTTCCTAGAGTACGTCTTAATCAAACTAGAAATTGGCTCTGCAAATCAAGGGGCCCAGAATGTGGAATGACCTTGCCAACCATGTTAAAGACTGTACCTCTCTCAACCAGTTTAAGATAAAAACTAACACTACCTAATAAATTCCCTGTAATCTACCTCACTCCTTTAATCAACACTGTTTGTCAACCTATTGTATTTGTGCTGCTTTTTTCAGTCATGTTACCCCTTTTTTTTTTTTATCTTTATTTGTATTTGTTCTCAACACCTTTTATCTTTATGCTCAATTAGTATTAAGTTCTAGATATTAATGTTTTTCTTGCCCGAAACGCATTGCGTAATAGTGGCTTTAGGCATTGTATGTACTAGCTCTATCTATATATCAATCCATTAATGTAACATCACTTGTATGTATATACCTTACCTGAATAAACATCTGAATCTGAATCTGAATCTGAATCTGAATCAGATGCTATACCGATGATGACACTTCAAAACGCTTGTGCTCTCTAGAGTGGAGTACTGCTGCACAATGACAGCCCCTTTCAAAGCTGGAGAAATTGCTGACCTGGAGAGCGTGCAGCGATCCTTTACTGCTAGAATCCACTCAGTAAAACACCTAAACTATTGGGACTGACTAAAGAGCCTAAATCTGTATTCCCTTGAGCGCAGGCGGGAGAGATACATAATAATTTACACGTGGAAAACACTAGAGGGGCTGGTCCCAAACCTGCACACAGAAATAACATCACATGAGACCAGAAGACATGGCAGGATGTGCAGAATACCCCCGTTGAAAAGCGGAGGTGCAACAGGTACTCTGAGAGAGAACTCTATCAACATCAGAGGCCCGAGACTGTTCAACTCGCTTCCGCTACACATAAGGGGCATAACTGGCAATCCCCTCACAGTGTTCAAGAGAGAACTGGATAAGCACCTCCAAAGGATACCTGATCAACCAGGCTGTGACTCATACGTCAGGCTGCGAGCAGAGTCCAACAGCCTGGTTGATCAGTCCAGCAACCAGGAGGCCTGGTCAACGACCGGGCCGCGGGGATGCTGAGCCCTGGAAGCACCTCAAGGTAACCTCAAGGTAACCCTCCAAAATAAGATATTATGTTCCTAACTCTGCTCTCCTCTCACTATATTATGCACTAATCTATCCCTATCTTAATTATGGTATTTGGGCATGGGGGTCTACTACTGCAAACCACCTCAAGCCATCATCACCCAGCAAAAATCTGCTATCAGAATAATAACAAACTCTGCTTTCAGACAACACTCAGCTCCCTTGTTTAAATCCCTTAACATGCTAAATATGAACTCCCTCCACACATTTTCTTGTGTCAACTACATTTACAAAACCCTGTTCTTAAATGCAAATCATGCTCTGAAACTCCCTGGGCAGATGTAATAGGACCCATTATCACCACACCAGAAATAAATATCTCTTTGATATCCCCAGGGTCAATCTTAATCTGTGTAAACACTCTATGCAAATTAAGGGACCTAGTCTATGGAACTCACTCCCTAATGAATTGAAAAGCTGTCAAACTTTTGCCTCATTTAAAAACAAAACCAAAAAGTACCTAATTTCATCTTCGTAGTTTCCTACACTAAGTTTTTAAATTTGCTCTGTATCTATATAGTGTTACCCAATCTCCCAATCTTTATGTACTTAATCCAAACAACTTTATCATTGTGTTCATTGCTGTCTTCTTTTATGTGCTAGCCATATGCTGTATTGTGCCTACTAAGTTTTGTTAAACTACCATTCAAGCTGTCATTGCAATCATTCTGAGCTACCTATGTGCTTTAATATACCTACAATTTTTCTCTCATCTTTTATTTTTTTCATGCTATGTAACTGTTATCATTTTAATAAATTTTGCAAGTATTTACCTACTTATAAGTTTCTTAGATTAAGGACCTGCCCGAAACGCTGCGCGTACTAATGGCTTTACAAGAATGTTATTACTATGCTATGTATCCTCACAATCCCAATGTACCTTCTTGTAAATAAATAAATAAATAAAATAAATAAATAAATAAATAAATAAATAAATAAATAACCTACCTTACCCCTATAATGTCAACCCATGTCTGTTATTTTAAACAATGCTGTTTGTCGACCAAATTGTAATTTTGCTGTTTATCTGCCATGTTCCCCCTTTTTTTTTTTTTTTTTTCTCAACACATTTTATACTTTAATCTCAATTAGTATTAAGTTTTAATTTTAGTGTTTTTCCTGCCCAAAACGCTTTGTGTAATAGTGGCTTTAAGCATTGTATGTACTAGCTCTATCTATAAATTCATCAATATTTGTATCACCCCTTGTATGTATGTACTTTACCTGAATAAACATTTGAATTTTGACTTTGATAGTACTGCCACGGCTCATGACCATATCTGGACTAACATAACCTCTCCTGTTACTTCAGGGATAATCATTGATAGAACCACTGACCATTACCCCACATTTCTCCTAACCAAACATTAACAAACCACCTCTAGATACAAGAAATATAAGCTTTATGCTGCACAATCAAACTTCTGTAGACAATTTTGTAGCTGCTGCTAATATCAACCGGGAGGGGTCCGTCTAATTACCACAAGCTACCACAAGCTTTACAAAGCTTCCTGGCAATACGTTAGTATGATACGTTAGTATCATAATAAATATTATGATACGTTAGTATCATAATAAATATGATATGTTAGGTTAGGCTGACCTAACCTAACCTAACCTATCCTATCCTAACCTAACCTAACCTAACTTAACCAAATTAAACCTAACTTAACCTAAGCTCTTTATTTTCGTCTAATTTCTTTATAAAAAGATACTTTTTCAGATTACAATAATTTTTTTTTTCCAACATTATAATGAGTAAATATATCATATTTATTCATTACTAACATATTGCCAGGAAGCTTTGTGAAGCTTGTGTAGCTTGTGGTAGCTTGCGGTAATTAATAAAATAATAAAATAATAAATATGTTTATTCAGGTAAGGTACATACTTACATACAAGTGATGTTACATTAATGGATTGACATATAGATAGAGCTAGTACATACAATGCCTAAAGCCACTATTACGCAATGCGTTTCGGGCAAGAAAACATTAATATCTAGAACTTAATACTAATTGAGCATAAAGAATAAAAAGTGTTGAGAACAAATACAAATACAGATAATAAAAAAAAAAGGGGGGGAACATGACTGAAAAAGCAGCACAAATACAATAGGTTGACAAACAGTGTTGATTAAACAAAAAAAAATTACAGACATGGGTTGACAATAGAGGAGTGAGGTAGGTTACAGGGAATTTATTAGGTAGTGTTTAGTTTTTATCTTAAACTGGTTGAGAGAGGTACAGTCTTTAACATGGTTGGGAAGGTCATTCCACATTCTGGGTTCCTTGATTTGTAGAGCATTTCTAGTTTGATTAAGTCGTACTCTAGGAATATCAAAACTGTATTTATTTCTGGTGTGATGCTCATGGGTTCTGTTACAACCTTCAATGAAGCTTTTGAGGTCAGGATTGGCATTACAGTTCAGCGTTTTATATATGTATAATACACAAGAGAGAATGTGCAGTGACTTAATATCTAACATATTCAGAGATTTGAGTAAGGGTACCGAGTGATGTCTGGGGCCAGAGTTGGATATTGTCCTAATAGCAGCTTTGTGTTGGGTAATAAGAGGACGTAAATGATTTTGGGTAGTAGAACCCCAAGCACAAATACCATAGTTGAGGTATGGATAGATGAGGGAGTAATAGAGCAGGGCGGGGTACATAATATCTGATCTTAGAAAGAATGCCAACAGTTTTTGAAACTTTTTTTGATATATTTAGAATGTGACCCTGGAAATTCAGCTTGTGGTCGATGAGAACACCAAGGAATTTGCCATCTAATTTGTTACAAATTTGGGTATTGTTTATTTTGAGATTTATCTGATTAGAGGATTTATTGCCAAACAGAATATAAAACGTTTTGTCAATGTTAAGGGTGAGTTTGTTGGCGGTTAGCCAAAGATGGACTTTCTCTAGCTCAGTATTTACTGTGGCATTTAGAGCAAGGGGGTCAGGACTGGAGTAAATGAAGGTTGTGTTGTCAGCAAATAGAATTGGTTTGAGGTGTTGGGAGGCATTTGGAAGGTCATTAATGTAGATGAGAAAGAGGAGAGGGCCAAGTATGCTGCCCTGAGGAACACCAATGTTGATGGGTAGGGTGGGAGAAATTGTATTATTCACAGAAACATACTGGAGCCTGTCAGTAAGATAAGATTTGAGGTATTGCAGGGAGTGTCCTCTGACTCCATAATGATGTAATTTAAGAAGAAGGTTTTGATGGTTGACAGTGTCAAAAGCCTTACGCAGGTCCACAAATAACCCAACAGGAAACTCATTTTTATCAAGAGCTGCGTGAATTAAGTTAATCATACTAATAAGTGCATCGTTAGTGCTTTTTTGGGGTCTGAAGCCATATTGACAAGAGCTAAGTATATTGTGTTTGGCTAGAAAGAGTAAAGCTGCTTGTAGATTAGTTTTTCGAATATTTTAGACAAGTTAGGCAGGATTGATATAGGTCTGTAGTTGTTAACATTTGTGAGATCACCACATTTGTGGACAGGGGTTACTCTTGCTTTTTTTTAGAATGTCAGGAAAGGTTTGGAGTTCAAGTGACTTGTTGAAGAGCAATGCAATAGCAGGGGCTAGAGATCTGGAGGCTTTTTTGTAAATTAAAGTTGGTATCTCCTAGAGGGCACTAGACTTGGTTTTAAGGGAAAGGATTATTTCATTGACATCAGTGGAACTAGTAGGCTTTAGGTACAGAGACTGTGGATAGTTACCTGTAAGATAGTCCTTAACATCAGTACAGGAAGATGGAATATCATTTGCAAGGGATGACCCAATGGAAGAGAAGAACCTATTGAACTCAATAGCAGAATCAGAGGCTGAAAGCTGACCAGCGTTATTGGTAATTAGACGGACCCGGTCCGTCTAATTACCACAAGCTACACAAGCTTCAGAAAGCTTCCTGGCAATACGTTAGTAATAAATAAATATGATATATTTAATCATTATAATGTTGGTGCTGAATGTACAACACAAAAAAACATAATTTTAATCTGAAAAAAGTATCTTTTTATAAAGAAATTAGACGAAAATAAAAAGCTGGTGACGCCAAATCAAGTCGACGATCCAAGCTTCGGTTATAAATAAATAAATAAATAAATAAATAAATGTTTATTTAGGTAAGGTACATACATACAAGAAATTTTTACAAAGATTGGTTGACTTATAGGTAGAGCTAGTACATACAATGCCTAAAGCCATTATTACGCAAAGCGTTTCGGGCATGAAAAACTTAAATGAGAAGCTTAATACTAATTGAGCATAAAGAGTAGAATGAAAACAAGAAATGAAAACATAGCTGAAAAAGCAGCACAAATACAATTATGTCGACAAACAGCGCTCTTAAAAAAAAACAGACATTGGTTGACAATAGAAGGGTAAGGTAGGTTACAGGGAATTTATTAGGTATAGCTTCGTTTTTATCTTAAACTGGTTGAGAGAGGTACAGTCTTTAACATAGTTGGGAAGGTCATTCCACATTCTGGGCCCCTTGATTTGTAGAGCATTTCTAGTTTGATTAAGTTAGGTTAGGTTTGGTTTAGTTAAGTTAGGTTAGGTTAGGTTAGGTTAGGATAGGTTAGGTAAGGTTAGGTTAGGTTAGGTTAGGTCAGCCTAACTTAACATATCATATTTATTCATTACTAACATATTGCCAGGAAGCTTTCTGAAGCTTGTGTAGCTTGTGGTAGCTTGTGGTAATTAGACGGACCCGACGGACCGACCGGGAGTCCGAATTAGGTAACATAGGGGACATCAACCCAGCAGTGCAATCATTTCTTCAAAAAACTCTCACCCTTTATAATATCCACTGTCCTATGCTAACGAAACAAGTGACTACTAAGAGGCTAAACAATCCATGACTAACAAAGGGGACTACTTAAATCTACTAATAAAAAACATGACCTTGAGAAGAAGTATAGGTTAGGAATCGTCTCCAAAGAATTTTCAAAGAATTACTCATCAGTGCTATCTAAAATAATTAGAAGAACCAAAATTAAATACTACGAAAATAAATTTACCCAAATAAAGGGCAACATTAAGAAAACATGGAGAACTATTTCACAAATACTGGGATCAAAAAAGATTTTAAATAAAAAAATGGTCTCTGATTTGAAATACAAATCGGAGATGTTTCTGAAGAGGGGGGACAAAGAAACAGTTGCGCAGTGCGCCCCGCGCAGATGCGCGGGAAGTCTGGGGTCATATAAATTCCGGGGCAGAGAGGGGCTCTCTCTCACTCCACCCGACCGTCGCAGCACTCGAAACTGTTATACCTAGTTCAAATGACATTTCATCTGCCATTAGGTTTCTGCAGAACGTGTTTGCCATGACCTAGATTCAGGAAGCTCTGTGTATTTCTTCATAAATGGGTTTGCTACGAAGGTTCCTAAGTGTACCCTAAGAAGATGCTTAGGTGCAATTCAATAACGTCCACTTAGGAAGAAAATTGTTGGTTCACCTGAGAGCCGATAGAGGTCACTACTGTGTTTCGTTTGGCCAATCAGAGAGCAGCAACATTCTTCATATTGAAGATTTAGCGCTGGCTTATAGGAGCTCTACTGCCTCCTATTTACGTCGAATTTTCTTATAAAATTAGTATATTTCGAAGTAAAACAATGTTTTTTCAACTTCTACAGCCAGCACCGACATTGTTGTAAACAAATATGTTACATTTGTTGTTTACCTACGTAATTCTAAGAGATACGAATTCTCCATCTCCAATTCTCCAATTCTCCAATTCTCTCCAATTCCATCTCCAATTCTCTCTCTCCAACTCTCCAACTCCATCTCCAATTCTCTCCATTCGAATTCTCCATCTCCAACCATGTTAAAGACTGTACCTCTCTCAACCAGTTTAAGATAAAAACTAAACAATACCTAATAAATTCCCTGTAACCCACCTCACTCCTTTATTGTCAACCCATGTCTGTTATTTTATTATTATTATTTTTTTTTTTAATCAACACTGTTTGTCAACCTATTGTATTTGTGCTGCTTTTTCAGTCATGTTCCCCCTTTTTTTTATCTTTATTTGTATTTGTTTTCAACACTTTTTATTCTTTATGCTCAATTAGTATTAAGTTCTAGATATTAATGTTTTTCTTGCCCGAAACGCATTGCGTAATAGTGGCTTTAGGCATTGTATGTACTAGCTCTATCTATATATCAATCCATTAATGTAACATCACTTGTATGTATGTACCTTACCTGAATAAACATATTTATTTATTTATTTATTTATTTATACTGTGTAGCTGTCCATGTTGCTCGGAAGATGCGCTGACAATTATTGTATATATTTACTGAATTTACCCAATGGCCACTAACTATCTAGTGACCTCGAAGAGGACAGAAAGCCGGCGGCTTGTTAAAGGGCCCGCCAATTGAATTAATGTTATTTTTTAGCTGGAATTTGGCATTTACGGCTTCAGCGGGTAGGCGGTTCCATGGGTTTATAGCCCTCTTGGTGGAAAAAAAAACATCTGTTTTCAGTCCTACTTGAGAGAACATACTCTCCAACACTATATCTGTGATTGTCCTGTTATCAGTGACTTCGTACCAAATGGTATGAGGTACTTTGAGTTCTGTAATTACTTCACACACTCAGGAATATTGGAAGATATTCTTGTGCTGCACCCAGATTTTGCCAGTGGAGGCTAATAGATCAGCATTAAGTATTTTGTTCTCTCCTAATTCCATGTATGACTGGCCATCCTGTGAGGTGAGGATGTTGGGTGAGCTTGTAGCTGGTTTTTGATCTACACTGTGTGGTCCTTTATACAGAATAGGGCAGCAGCACATTGCTGTGTAAACCTAAACATGTTTAAAAATACATTGTTTGAGAGGAGTTTTGTAGAAACTGGTAAGAGTAATTATAATATAATGTTTCCATGATTCAGTGCTTACCTCTTGTGAAAATTGCTTAGAGTTGTTTAGTCAGAGTTGATTTGTTTTTTGTATTGAGGCTGGTATTTTCTAAATTGATTCCATGTACAGTATGTCTAACCATCCTGTGAGATGGGAGTATTAGATAAACTTATAGCTAGTTTTTTATCTACACTGTGTAATATTCCATATCTCACAGTCTCCGTGGTATAGTGGTAAGACACTCGCCTGGCGTTCCGCGAGCGCTATGTCATGGGTTCGTATCCTGGCCGGGGAGGATTTACTGGGCGCAATTCCTTAACTGTAGCCTCTGTTTAACGCAACAGTAAAATGTGTACTTGGATGAAAAAACGATTCTTCGCGGCAGGGGATCGTATTCCAGGGACCTGCCCGAAATGCTACGCGTACTAGTGGCTGTACAAGAATGTAACAACTCTTGTATATATCTCAAAAAAAAAAAAAAAAAAAAAAAAAAAAAAAAAAAAAAAAAAAAAAAAAAAAAAATATAGAATAGGGTAGCAGCACATTGCTGTGTATACATAATCTTCTTAATAAAAAAAATCAGTAATAAAGATTTTAAATTATAGTTTGTATTATTACAAATACAGTACTGTATTATCCTTATTAAATCATGTTGACCATGGATCATTAAGATCTCATGTTGATATGTAATACAAGTCATATTTCTTTTGAACTGCTAATCCATGCTAATCATTCATTAAATTGTGCATTATGTCTTAATTTTTCACTTCCTTGGATATACTGTACAGTACAAAAAGATAGGATAAAAATAAACCAGTAATATTTCTTTCATTCTATTTTTCATTTAAATAACTGCATCAATATTTTTACAGCTGACAGGATTTGTTTTCCCATACAGGTGCATTATTTGTTAAAAAAAATTTGGTTTATTGTTACACACAATGGTGCTACATAGCCTTCCCAGCTTGGTGCCTTCTTTTAATACTTACTGATTAAAAAATAAATAATAAATACATTTTATTCAGGAAAAGTACATACAGTTGATTTACAAACATAATGTTGGATTTATAGGCAGAGCTAGTACATACAATACCTAAAGCCACTAATACTCATAGCATTTCGGGCAAGGTGTGGGGGGAAAAAAACACAGACTAAAACTTAATAGCAATCGAGATTAGGTATAAATTGTGTTGAAAGAAGGAATAAAAAATACAAAAAGGGGGTTAACATAGCATAAATCAGCAATTGCACATGTTGGTGAAGAGCGTTGTTTAAAAAATAGCAAGACATGGGTTGACATTTAGGAGGTAAGTTAGGTTACATGGAGTTAATTAGGCAGTACTTGGTTTAACTCTTAAACTGGTTGAGAGAGGTACAGCCTTTGACATGATTCGGGAGGTCATTCCACATTCTGGGTCCCTTGATTTGTAGAGCACTTCTAGTTTGGTTACACACAGCCAAATTGAGTAACAGGAAGAGGTCTTGGACACAAATTTCTTCCATGCTAAATGTAGAGGAATCAGCTGAGTATTCCTCAAATAAAATAAGTTGCCTCAGCTTATAAGGTAAATAAAATAAGCATTTCTCAAATAAGTAGCTGCCTCACCTCACTGCCTTACTGCTACATAGCCTTCCCGGCATGGTGCCTTCTTTTGATAATTACTTGTTCCACACCCAAATTGTATAACAAGAAGAGGTCTTGGACCCCTACTTCCCTCTCTCTTTTTTAGTAGTCTATATAGTAATAATTATAGCTTTAAGTATTCAATGAATAAAGTTTTTGACATTTTTACCCTTTTCCTTACCTAACATCATTTGTGCAGCATATTTTTATTTTATGTCTCACCCAGATTTAATTTCAAAATAAAACCAAACTAAATAAATTAGAAATGGGTATGTATAGCTAAGGTACACCCTTACTACTAGGTGAACAGGGGCATTTGGTGATAGTAAATGATCCCATCAGGCAGGGCTCATCACCTTCTCTCATATTTCATGTTCACCAGTGTTTATTTACTTAATAACTACTGGTATAATATCTTGCTATTATAAAACTAATTCTACTATCATCAAACACATATTTACTTCAAGTTTCAAGCAGAGAATGCATATATAACTAACACGAAGGATTACTCTTCACTAGATTCACCAGCTATAATATTTTGGTCATGTTCCAATATCATAAATCGATCCCAGTGTTATGTAGTAGAGAAAAAATGACTTATATCCAGTTTACGTAAAGCTACGAGTGGTCGAAACCACACTTAAATCCCGGAATGAACTTACGAAGATTTTTCCACTTAGGGTAGTTAATTGAATACGGACGTAGCCGCCACGAAGGCGCTAAGACGGAAAACGCTCTTAGCTAAGAGGAAAAACCTTCGTAAGTACCTTCCTGAATCCGGCCCCTGGTCTACATCGGCAGATAATGAGAATTCCCAGAGATACTTGTAACGAGTCTTAGTTAGTCCTTTGGGCTCTCTGCTGTTGCTCCCGGAGAGCTGGGGCGCCCTCCTTGGGCCTGTGCCGGGCGCCCCCGTGCCGTGCTGGTCGCGTGGCTGGCTTAGGGTCGGCGTGCCCCGGGCCGCGTCCCTAGTGGCCTGCGTTTGGTCTCCTCTCATGTGGGGCCCCGTCCAGCCGTGCCCGTCCGTGTCCAAGGGGCCCCGCAGCGCGGCGTGCCTAGGCGCGCGCCCTGCCCGGGGCCCCCCGTCGGCGGCCAGGCGTGCCCTTGCCGGCGTCGCCATGTGGCCAGGCGTGGTGGGCCCTACGCCCTTTGTGCTCTGCCTTGGGGCCCTTTCCCTCGCCGCCATCGACCACGTGTCTGGGCGTGCCTCGGCGTCCTTCCCGCCTTTCCTTCGGGGCTCCCTGCCGCCGGCCCGCCGGGTTCCCTGGGTGTCCCAGGGGGCCAGGTTTCGCCTTGTCCGAGGACATGTGTCGCCGTCGGCGACGGATTGTGGCCAGGTTCGGTCCTACGCCCGGGGCGCATGTTCTCGGCGGCGGCGGCACGTGGCCAGGCGTGGGCGGCCCTATGGCGGGCCCCGCCTTGGGGCCCATGTATGCCTTGCCGGGCCGTCACGTGCCTGGCCGGCAGGGCGTGCTTCTGCGTCCTTCCTGTTTCCCTCGGGTGTTCCCTGTTGCCGGTCTGCCGGCTTCCCTGGGATGTCCCCAGGGGTCGGGTCTCCCTGAGCGGACAGTCGTTGCCCCTGGCGACGACTCGTGGCCAGGTCCGGCCCTCCGCCCGGGCCTGCTACGGGGCACACGCCTGGTCGTGCTGCCACGTGGCACGGCGTTCCGTGGCGCGCACGGTTGGGCTGTGTCCCGCCCTTCCTGTTCCCTTTTGGGTGCTAATCCACGTGGCTTTGCGCCACGGCTTCCCATGTCGGGGCTCGGGCTGCCTTGCGCCCGTACGGCCGCCCTGTGTGCGCCCCCCCCCTCCCCCTTTTCGTCTAGGCCCTGAGCATGCCGTGTGGCAGCGCGTGGTTGGTAGGCCACGGGGTCCTTGCCGTGTGTGGTGTGCTCTTGTTAGGCACGTCGCCCTCGGACGTCTCGCCCGGCCGTGTTGCCCGGGGTGTTAGCCCCAGGCCCTCCGGTGTCCCGGAGTCCCCAAGTAAGTCTTCCCCAGAGTGGCGCCGATCAAGATGTCCCCAGACGTCCGTCGGCCGGTATAATATAATATGTATTAATATATAATACAATACTACAATGGTATAATAGTATAATATAACTGTATACTGTATAATATACAGTATGGTTGGTAGCGTGGTTGGTAGGCCACGGGGTCCTTGCCGTGTGTGGTGTGCTCTCTGCTAGGCACGTCGCCCTCTGACGTCCCGCCCGGCCGTGTTGCCCGGGGTGTTAGCCCCAGGCCCTTCGGTGTCCCGGAGTCCCCAGGTACGTCTTCCCCGAGTGGCGCCGATCAAGATGTCCCCAGACGTCCGTCGGCCGGTGTAAGTCCGGCATGTAGTCCCCAGACGTACGTCTGGCCGGTGTTGCCCGGTGTGTTATTTCAAGCTTTCCGCCGTCCAGGCCCTCAGGCACGTGCCCTGCTTGCCTGGGGGGTAGCCAGGACCGTTCCCACATGTCCTCCGTCTGGCCGGTGTTGCCGGCAAGTTGGTTCCCAGGCGCTCCCGCCTGGCCGGTGTAGCCTGGTGTGTTTGTCTTAAGCGCCCTGCCCGTCCGGTGTAGCAGGGATTCCTCCTACGTCGTAAGTTCAGCGTTCGTCTGCCTGCCCGTTCGCCTGTGTCGTCTGTTGTTCTTCTTCGTCGGAGGGAGACGCCGGCGTTGGAGCAAGGACCCGAGATCAGCTCGACGACGATGGCAGGTTTACGTCTACGGGTACGCACCACAGGCCCTGGGTTCGGCGTTAAAGCCGGCAATCCAGGATGACTTCGTTATGTTCGTTAAGTCCTCGGCGTCCAGTTCCAGGGGCCGTGCCCTGGACAGGGGGGTGGCCCCCATGTTGCCCGGGGCACGGTATCCTCCAGCAGATGGCGGCGTCGAAGCGTCGTCGGGAACGTCGTATATTTAATGATCCCCATTCTTTGCCTCCTTAAGACACTGTAAATTATGTCTTTCTCACACTTGGTGTGAGAAAAAATTTGGAAGGTTTCTTATCTTGTACTAGCAGACTTCTCGCGACATGCCTTGCCCTTATTCATATTTATGTTCCACATTTCAGCACCGACATGCCTCTGCTTTCAGATCACCTCGGATTCACTTTGCCCCAGCCTAATTTTACTCAGGCATTCGTAGCCTTGTGCATGTCGTACGTTCAATCTTCGCGTCCGCTGTGTCACAGTTTGCTTGTTCACTTTTCCTTGTCTTACGTCATTAAGTAAAGTCGCCAGGATGTCCTATTTGCAGAGTTATAAGTAATTTACTAAGTAAAGTCAGACAGGACGTCCTATTTGCAGTATTTGCGGGCCCTTAATTTGCTTTACGTTCCCTGGCCCTGCATTTTGCCTAGTTTCCTCAGTAGTTACAGTACTTTCGCTGGGCCCTTGCAGTTTATTCACGTCGCTTATTTGGTTATATTTATGTTATGCATCTCCTCCGTTCTCTTAATGTAACATGGCTATATTCCACGCCGATTGTATACCCTTATTTTGTACTTGCAGATACCACGTGACATGCCTGCCCTTTTCATAATTATGTTCTACATTTCAGCGCTAACATGCCTCCTGTTCCAGGTTACCTCGCTCTCTTTCCCAACCAGCCTCCTTAATTTACCCCGACAGTTGATGAGTTGCTTGTCGCACGTTTATTTGTACGTTGCTGTGTTCAGTATGCTTGCCTATGTTACCCTGCCTTCCTCATTAAGTAAAGTCAGCCAGGATGTGCTATTTGCAGAATTACTAAGTAAATTATTAAGTGAAGTCAGCCAGGCAGTGCTCGTTGCAGAGTTACTAAGAAATTATTAAGTAAAGTCAGCCAGGATGTGTTTTGCAGAGTTCCTAGAATTATTAAGTAAAGTCAGACAGGCTGTGCTATTTGCAGTTTCGCGGGCCCTTATTTTAGCTTCACGTCTCCTGGCCCTGCAATTTGCCTAGAGTCATAGGTAGTTACAGTAGTTTATGCTTGGCTATTGCAGTTTATTCACGTCACTTCTATGGTTATTTATGTTATGCTTTCCTCCGTTGCTTAATGTAAAATTGGTTTTATTTATTCTAGGGCGATTGTTCCATTTAGCCTACCACAATTTAATACATCTTACTTATTTGCTAACATTTGTGCTGTGCTTCATTTATGGTTGTCATTAAGTATGTTTCTATTTATTATAGGGCAAAATGTCCCATTCACCACTATTCATCCCTGTTACTCATTTGGTTACACTTGTGTCGTGCATCCTTTATGTTTGTTATAAAAACATTTTGTTTGTTTACTATAGGGCGATTTGTTACATTTAGCGTTACGTTATTTAGCTTACGTTAAATAAATAAAATAAATAAATTTACTCCGACAGTTGATGCGTTGCTCATGTCGCATGTTTATTTTTGCGTCGCTGTGTCCAGTATGCTCGCCCACTTTTACCCTGCCTTACGTCATTAAGTAAAGACAGCCAGGATGTGCTATTTGCAGAGTTACCAAGTAATTTATTAAGTAAAGTCAGACAGGCAGTGCTAGTTGCAGAGTTACTAAGTAAATTATTAAGTAAAGTCAGCCAGGATGTGCTATTTGCAGAGTTCCTAAGTATTATTAAGTAAAGTCAGACAGGATGTGCTATTTGCAGTATTCGCGGGCCCTTATTTTAGCTTCACGTCTCCTGGCCCTGCATTTTTGCCTAGTTTCATCGGTAGTTACAGTAGTTCATGCTTAGCTTTGCAGTTTAGTTTCCTCAGTGGTTACAGTATTTACGCTTGGCTCTTGCAGTTTATTCACGTTACTTATTTGGTTCTATTTATGTTATGCTTCACCCCCGTTCTCTTAATGAAAAATGGTTATATATGCACGCCGATTGTATCCCCTTATTTTGTACCTGCAGACATCACGTGCCATGACTTGCCCCTATTCAGGTGACCTGGACAGGGGGGTGGCCCCCACGTTGCCTGGGGCACGGTACACTCCAGCAGATGGCGGCGTCGAAGCGTCGTCGGGAACGTCGTATATGTAATGATATCCCGTTCTTTGCCTTCCTAAGACAATGTAAATTAGATTTTATACGCTTATATGGAAGGTTTCTTATTTTGTACTGGCAGACATCTCGCGACATGCCCTGCCCTTCCTCTTAATTACGTTCTACATTTCAGCACTAACATGCCCCCTGCTTTCAGATTACCACGGATTCCTTTTCCCAAACAGCCTACCTTAATTTACTCCGACAGTTGATGCTTTGCTCATGTCGCTTGTTTATTTTTTGCGTTGCTGTGTTCAGTATGTTTGTTCATTTTCCTTGCCTTACGTCATTAAGTAATGTCAGCCAGGATGTGCTATTTGCAGAGTTACTATGTAATTATTAAGTAGTCAGCCAGGATGTGCTATTTGCAGAGTTACTAAGTAAATTATTAAGTAAAGTCAGCCAGGATGTGCTATTTGCAGAGTTACTAAGTAAATTATTACGTAAAGTCAGCCAGGATGTGCTATTTGCAGAGTTACTAAGTAAATTATTAAGTAAAGTCACCCAGGATGTGCTATTTGCAGAGTTCCTAAGTAAATTATTAAGTAAAGTCAGCCAGGATGTGCTATTTGCAGAGTTACTAAGTAAATTATTAAGTAAAGTCAGCCAGGATGTGCTATTTGCAGAGTTACTAAGTAAATTATTAAGTCAGCCAGGATGTGCTATTCGCAGAGTTACTAATTACTAATTACTAGTCTTTTGCTGGGCTACCTTTATGCTTCTCCCCTTCCTGTCTAGGTATGTTTAGGTATGGCTAGCGGTGCGCGAGCCGCGGCTTATCGGTTGCCCCGCCCCACCCCCCTGGCTCCCTGTTTACTCGGTCTCGCCCGCTTACTTCCGCATTCTTCCACCCCATTCTACGTTATCGCCTCTCGCTTTTGGGCCTATGTCCTTTCTCAGACCGGGTTGTGTGCCGTCCAGCGCGCCTCGGCGACGTTATCTTTTCTTCGGCCCTCTGTCATTTCCGCCCCCCCCCCCAGCCGTGCGGGCTCGCCTGTGGGAAACGTCCCCTTGGTTCCTCCTACGTCTGCGTGTCTGTTAAATCTGTTATTGTTGGACTCGCAATTTGATTTGTATTTATTACGGCAAATTTTTCTCCCGCAATTTACTCTTTGTTTATGTTTCACGTTCAATTTGTTATTAAGGGACTATCAATTAGGATTTGTATTAATCTATTGCTTTGCCTCTCTGCCTTTAAGTTAATTTCAGCTAAGGTACGCTAGTTGCAGTGCATTCGGGTGGGGCCCCCCCCCCCACAATTTTTTTTTTCCTCCGGTTATTTCGTCCTATTACACTCGTTTCCCTCTTTATATATTCTGATTATTGTGCATTATGTTTGACCACCCATTCTTCATCGTATCGACAGTACATTAAGGTACATTCGGATGCTAACGAGAAGTTTAGCATGGCCTCACGCACGGTGTCAGGCAAAAAACTGGCCATTCGGCCTTCCTTTCGGCAAGCTCAAGCCAGTCAGTTAGCATGACGTCGGCCAGCTTGTGGTTGGCCAGCGCAGCCAGCATGCTGTTGGCCATAGGTCGCTAACGTTCTTTGGCATCCGGCCTTCTGGGCTATTTTACTCTTGTTCCTTCGCCATTGTTGTTTCCTACTACGTATTAGTATTCTATTTAATTTTACCTCATCTATCATTAGGTTAGGGGCCCCTTACCTCCAACCGCTATTCCTTCCACTGCGCTCTGCCCGCTTGGCGCTCACTGCCGGTTTCTTCTGTTCCCTTTATTCGCAGCCACGACAAGCCGGAACCCCCCCCCCCCTTCACACCCTACTGCGGCGAGGAAGAGAACGCGAGACGGATATTCCTCTGATCACCATCAACGCACGCAGCGGTGCCGGGATGCAGCCGCCCAGGGCCTACGTTAATACTATTATCTTCTCTTTATTTGCTGGGCTATATGGCAGTATTAATATTATTCCGTACCGTTACTGTCATTCCAGTATTATTTTATTAAAATATAAATTGTTATTATGGTTTGGCGTTGCTTTCTTAATTTCTTCCATTCTGCGGCACTTGCCGTCATCTGTTATTTACGATATTACATTGTATTCTTCATTGTACGATTATTTACGACATTGTATTCTTATTATTATCCTTATTACAGTTACTGAATGGCAGCTCCCTGCCGTCGATTTCACTTTGCTCCTGTTCTAAAGATGTTGCCGAAGTTCACGGCGTACTAGCTGCGGCTCGCAGACGCTCATTGACAACACAAGACTACACTCAGCGGCCACTCAAGGCAGACTCCTTGGCTTCTATCCAGCCCAATCACCCGTCTGGAGGCAGAGATGGGATAGAGACCAAGGGTAATGTTCCCCGCTCACATTCTACATCCGATTAGGACACAAGCATGTTATAGATTTGGCTTTAAGAATTGGTTCTTATTCCATTTTATTGTTTATGTATATGTTGCTTAGTTGTTATACCCTTTCTTGGTATATGTATTGTTTATATTCAAGATTTATAGTGTTTCGTCTTACCCTGTTATAGTTGCTTTGTGCCTCCTTGCTGTTCTCCTCCCGGTTTTCTCCCACCTTTGCTCTTAGCAAAGGTACTTCCCCATTCCGTTTGCTGGAAGATTCTTAGATTTGTTAGCCCCCCTTCATTGCTACAGTATAATTATTCGGATGCTCTTTATTCATCCAGGATTGTTAATTAAGGTTTCTCTTAATTCCTGCTGCCGGGCTCCCTCCCCCGTTTTTCGTCTCCGTATTGATTCAGCTAGGGTTTCCCTCTCGTCTGTGCTCTTGCCTGTCACGATATCACTGCACGCCGCTTCTGCCCACCCTTACTGCCTTATATCTTTCAGCCCGGGGGAGGTGAGCTACGCGACAAAAAATCGACGCACGCTCCGACTGGACCAGGTATCGCTTACATGGTCAGGAATCAACACTCTTCGGATCCTACAAGCACAGATCCTACAAGCGCTCCTGTCACCAGGCGAGATTTCTCCAGGATCCTACGCGCTGCCCTCTCGGCGCTAGGCTTGACTTCAGATGACTACGCTCCGCACCCAGCTGTCTCGGGACGGGCTCGCCACATCAGAAATAATGGCAAACGGCAGGCGGAAGAGTATAGTGCTCACATCCTACGTCAGACGGGACGTTGTTGCTCTGCTACATGGAGTGCCTCACGCGGCCAGCTGGCACTCGCCCTTCGGGGGGGGGTCCGGCCGCTGGCCTGCGGTGGGGGTGCAGCGCCGGTCCCCAAGTGTCCCGCTGTCCGCAGCTAATACTTTGCCCAGTCTAGGTGCTAGTAAGCCCTACTTGTAGTCACACCCCCTTCTCCTTATCCATTAGGTCTTTTACGGCCTCTTGGCCGGGTACATTACGTGTTATGTGGTCTCTCACTTATTAGTTATTCTTTGTGTCCTGCCTGTTATATCCTAGTGTTATATAATTACTACACATTTGCACTCGGCCTTAATTCTAGTACCAGTTAACCTTTAGGTTTCTGCAGAATTAGTTTCCATGTCACTATAGGCTAAGGTCTCATACTTACTACGGGTGTACCTTTTAAGTTAAATCTAGTCCTTGGAATTGTTACTGTTAATTCTTACTTTATATATTTACTTTATATATTTACTTTATATATTTTAATATAAACGTTATATATTCCTTAAATTATATTTGAAACTTTGTATATTTACATGTTCATTATTAAGTTTTATATAATATCAACTTTGTTAAGTCTATAATATAAACCGTGTTTAATATAAACTTTATATAATTACTTACTTTATGTGAACTTTATATATTTACATGTTCTGCAGAATTTAATCTTCAATAAACTTTAACGCCCCATACTGCCAGTATCTTTCTCCCCCTGGTCAGAAAATGGTCACTGCTTGCATCACAAGCGGGGATGTTTCTGGCGGGGGAGAAAGAAACAATTGCGCAGCGCGTCCCGCGGCGTTGCGCGGGCAGTTTGGGGTCGTATAAATACGGGCGCACAATAGGGCTCCGCCTCACTCCGCCTGCCCTCGCCGCTGCCCTCGCAAAACCCCACCCTCCCCCCCTTTGCAAGCGGCTGCTTTTGTACCCCCGTCATGCTTTGCACAGTTGTCCCGATTGTCTCCCCACTGCATGTGGGAAGGGGGGTGCAGCGCCGGTCCCCAAGTGTCCCGCTGTCCGCAGCTAATACTTTGCCCAGTCTAGGTGCTAGTAAGCCCTACTTGTAGTCACACCCCCTTCTCCTTATCCATTAGGTCTTTTACGGCCTCTTGGCCGGGTACATTACGTGTTATGTGGTCTCTCACTTATTAGTTATTCTTTGTGTCCTGCCTGTTATATCCTAGTGTTATATAATTACTACACATTTGCACTCGGCCTTAATTCTAGTACCAGTTAACCTTTAGGTTTCTGCAGAATTAGTTTCCATGTCACTATAGGCTAAGGTCTCATACTTACTACGGGTGTACCTTTTAAGTTAAATCTAGTCCTTGGAATTGTTACTGTTAATTCTTACTTTATATATTTACTTTATATATTTACTTTATATATTTTAATATAAACGTTATATATTCCTTAAATTATATTTGAAACTTTGTATATTTACATGTTCATTATTAAGTTTTATATAATATCAACTTTGTTAAGTCTATAATATAAACCGTGTTTAATATAAACTTTATATAATTACTTACTTTATGTGAACTTTATATATTTACATGTTCTGCAGAATTTAATCTTCAATAAACTTTAACGCCCCATACTGCCAGTATCTTTCTCCCCCTGGTCAGAAAATAAAAAAAAGTTTCAAAAACTGTTGGCATTCTTTCTAAGATCAGATATTATGTACCCCGCCCTGCCCTAGTGACTCTCTATTACTCCCTCATCTATCCATATCTCAATTATGGTATTTGTGCTTGGGGTTCTACTACCCAAAATCATTTACGTCCTCTAATTACTCAACACAAAGCTGCTATTAGGACAATATCCAACTCTGGCCCCAGACATCACTCGGTACCCCTACTCAATTTTTTTTTATTTTTTTTGAGATATATACAAGAGTTGTTACATTCTTGTACAGCCACTAGTACGCGTAGCGTTTCGGGCAGGTCCCTGGAATACGATCCCCTGCCGCGAAGAATCGTTTTTTCATCCAAGTACACATTTTACTGTTGCGTTAAACAGAGGCTACAGTTAAGGAATTGCGCCCAGTAAATCCTCCCCGGCCAGAATACGAACCCATGACATAGCACTCGCGGAACGCCAGGCGAGTGTCTTACCACTACACCACGGAGACTGTGCTCTGAATATGTTAGATATTAAGTCACTGCACATTCTCTCATGTGTGTTATACATATATAAAACGCTAAACTGTAATGCCAATCCTGACCTCAAAAGCTTCATAGAAGGTTGTAACAGAACCCATGAGCACCACACCAGAAATAAATACAGTTTTGATATTCCTAGAGTACGACTTCATCAAACTAGAAATGTTCTACAAATCAAGGGACCCTGATTGTGGAATGACCTTCCCAACCATGTTAAAGACTGTACCTCTCTCAACCAGTTTAAGATAAAAACGAAGCTATACCTAATAAATTCCCTGTAACCTACCTTACCCCTCAACCAAAGTCTGTTTTTTTAAAGAGCGCTGTTTGTCGACAGAGTTGTATTTGTGCTGCTTTTTCAGCTATGTTTTCATTTTACTCTTTATGCTCAATTAGTATTAAGCTTTAGTCATTTAAGTTTTTCATGCCCGAAACGCTTTGCGTAATAGTGGCTTTAGGCATTGTATGTACTAGTCCTATCTATAAATCCATCACTCTTTGTAAAATCTCTTGTATGTATGTACCTTACCTAAATAAACATTTGATTTGATTTCATTTGATTTAATTTGATTTATATTATATATATTCTTATAGTGCACGTTCATCTTTAATTAAACAACTAGTTTAGAATTTAAACCATAATTTTTGTTGCGGCAGTTAACAATTATAGGTAATTTCCAGCACACCGAACCCCGGTATGTTTTAAAGTTCCCGCCACATGCATTCTTTGCATTTTTTGGGGAATGAGAATTTCAATGTATAATGTCTCGTATAAATTATTTTGAATTCATTAAATGTTGTAGTACTATTTTTTATAATACAACATATAAAAAGTTCTTGAAGCAAAATTTGAAAGTGACGATGTACACAATAGTTTAAAGAGTATGTAAGATGTCAATGTCAGAAAGAGGAGTACAGTCAGCTGGGAAGGGTGGTTCTCATTTCTTCCCTCTACACCTTAAAATGGATCAAAATATGGGAAGGTACCATGACTTGGATGTTTAGATGCATGCTCTAATATACCCTTTTTTCATCTATTTGTGGTGTTACGTAGGATGATAATGTTAAATATTACATAGCTGTTATTCAAGGTCCACTATTGTTTATATCATTAAATGCCTCCACAGGACGTATTTACCCGAGGGCCACTAACACTAGTAGCCTTGACGACTACAGGAAGCTAGCGGCTTGTCAAAGGTTCCCAGCCCTTATTTGTCTTGATGATTTGCTCTATCTGGATTTTAAAATCATCAGTTTTGGCATTTACGGCTTCGGTGGGTAGGAGGTTCCAGGGGGTTTATAACCCTGTAGGTGAAAAAGCATATGTTCTCAGTCCTACAATGTGATTTGTTGAGCTTGAAACCATTGTGCGTTGTTTTTTCACCTGGCCTCTTGAAGTTTTCTTGATCAATATCCTCCAAATTGTCCAGTCCTTTCAATATCGAATTTCAATTGTTCAATATCCTTTCAATGTGATCTTCCCTGTCATGCCTGGTTTACATTGTTATCCCTGTGGCCCTCAACCATTCCTGATACGAGAGTTGACTTGGCTCTGGAATTATTTTTGTTGCCCGGTGTTGCACTTTCTCCAGAGCAGCTATGTCCTGAAGATGGTCTCCATGCTTACGTTGAGGTTACCTTGAGGTGCTTCCGGGGCTTAGCGTCCCTGCGGCCCGGTCGTCGACCAGGTCTCCTCGTTGCCGGACTGATCAACCAGGCTGTTGGACGCGGCTGCTCGCATCCTGACGTATGAGTCACTGCCTGATTGATCAGGTATCCTTTGGAGGTATTTTACCAGTTCTCTCTTGAACACTGTGAGGGGTCGGCCAGTTATGCCCCTTATGTGTAGTGGAAGCGTGTTGAACAGTCCCGGGCCTCTGATATTGATAGAGTTCTCTCTCAGAGTACCTGTTGCACCTCTGCTTTTCAACGGGGGTATTCTGCACATCCTGCATGTCTTCTGGTCTCATGTGATGTTATTTCTGTGTGCAGGTTTGGGACCAGCCCCTCTAATATTTTCCACGTGTAAATTATTATGTACCTCTCCCGCCTGCGCTGAAGGGAGTACAGTTTTAGGCTCTTTAGTCGGTCCCAATAGTTTAGATATTTTACTGAGTGCATTCTAGCAGTAAAGGATCTCTGCACGCTCTCTAGGTCAGCAATTTCTCCAGCTTTGAAAGGGGCTGTCATTGTGTAGCAGTACTCCACTCTAGAGAGCACAAGCGTTTTGAAAAGTATCATCATCAGTATAGCATCTCTAGTGTGAAAAGTTCTTGTTATCCAACCTGTCATTTTTCTTGCAGTTGTGACGGCTACTTTATTGTGTTCTTTAAAGGTAAGGTCTTTCGACATGAGTACACCCAGATCCTTTACATTGCCTTTTCGTTCTATGTTATGATTTGCCTGAGTTTTGTACGTGGCTTCCGTTTTTATATTTTCTTTTTTTCCATAGCGCATGAGCTGGAACTTATCTTCGTTAAACACCATATTATTTTCTGTAGCCCATAGAAAGAACTGATCTACATCTGACTGGAGGTTTCCCGTGTCCTCTATGTTGCCTACTCTCATGAAGATCCTAGTGTCATCTGCAAAGGATGATACAGTGCTATAGGTTGTGTTCTTGTCTATGTCCGATATGAGGATGAGAAAAAGTACTGGAGCAAGCACAGTACCCTGGGGGACTGAGCTCTTCACGGTTGATGGGCTGGATTTTATTTTGTTGACTATTACACATTGGGTTTTGTTGGTCAGGAAATTGTAGATCCATCTGCCTATTTTTCCGGTAATTCCTTTTGAACGCATTTTATGTGCAATAACACCATGGTCACATTTATCAAAAGCTTTTGAGAAATCTGTGTAAATTACATCAGCGTTTTGTTTGTCTTCCATAGCATCTAATGCCATATCATAGTGGTCCAGCAACTGCGACAGGCAAGAGCGCCCTGTTCTGAAACCATGTTGTCCGGGGTTATGGAGATGCTGTGATTCCATGTATTTTGTGATGTTACTTTTTTGCACTCTCTCAAAAATTTTTATGATGTGCGATGTTAGTGCTATCGGTCTGTAATTTTTTGCCTCTGCCTTATTTCCTCCTTTATGAAGTGGTGCTATCTCTGCTGTTTTTAGTGTATCAGGAATAACGCCAGTATCTAGGCTTTGTCTCCACAGAATGTGGAGGGCCTGCGATAGTGGTTTTTTACAGTTCTTTATGAATATGGAGTTCCAAGAATCCGGGCCTGGTGCAGAGTGCATAGGCATGCTGTTTATGGCTTCTTCAAAATCCAATGGGGATAGGGTGACATCTGATATATGATTTGATGTTGGTATCATATCCATAAAAAATTCATTTGGGTTATCAATCTTTAGTGTGTTTAATGACTCGCTGAAAACAGAGTCGTACTACTTCCTCAGTAGCTCGCTCATTTCTTTGTTGTCATCGGTGAAAGTTCCATCTCCCTTTCGCAGGGGCCCGATACTAGATGTGGTTTTTGATCTTGATTTTGCATAGGAGAAAAAATATTTCGGATTTCTCTCTATTTCACTGATGGCCTTTTGCTCTCTTTGCCTCTCCTGGGTTTTGTATGATTCTTGTAGCTTCCGTTCAATTGTTTCTATTTCTCTACCTAACCTTACCTAACCTTCTTCGCCGTTCTTGAGATAGGGTGCGACAAGTTGTTCCGTGATTCGTTTCCTTCGCCTATATAGGGAACGACGTTCCCGTTCCAATCTGCATCTCTTCCTCTTTTTTCTTAGGGGTATGCGATTTGAACATATTTCTAGTGCTACTGAGCTTATTTTTTCCAGGCACTGGTTCAGGTTTGCATTTTCTAGCTGTTCTTCCCAGTTTATTTCTGTGAAGTCCTGGTTTATTTGCTCCCAGTTTATCTGTTTATTATTGAAGTTGAATTTGCTGAAATCTCCTCCACCGGGAATCTGGACTGGTTTTGAAGGTCTACTCCCCATGGTTGTTATAACTTCAATTAAGTTGTGATCTGAGTAACAGGTATTTGTAATCATTATGTTCCTGATCAATTCATCATTATTAGTGAAAATGAGGTCCAGCGTGTTCTCCTTCCTAGTTGGTTCTACTATTTGCTGGTTTAAGGCAAACCTGTCGCACATCCGTAGCAGGTCATTTGCATGTGCCTGTTCATTTAGGCTACTTCCTGGTATTCTTTCTGATATTACTGTATTAGCCAGGTGCTTCCATTTCAGGTGCCGTAGGTTGAAGTCCCCAAGCAGGGATGATGTTCGGAGCTGGATTTGTGAGGTTTTCCAAGCAGTGTTCCATTTTCATTAGTTGGTCTTTAAACTGCTGAGGGTTTGCCTCCGGTGACTTATATACAAGGACAATAACTACATTTAGAATCTCTATTTTGATTATCAGCACTTCCACCATATCATTTGAGGTGTTTAGCAGCTCAGTACAGATGAGTGTGTCTTTGATGTAGAGGCTGACCCCACCCTGAAGCCGGTGTTTCCTATCACATCTGAAAAAATTGTACTCTGAGATCCATATTTCACCATCATGGTAGTCCGTTGTGTGGGTTTCTGTTTGGATACAGTAAAAAAAAAACTCTGAACTGTAATGCCAGTCCTGACCTTAAATGTTTCCTAGAAGGTTGTAACAGAACCCATGGGCACCACACCAGAAACAAATACCTATTTGATATTCCAAGAGTGCGACTTAACCAAACTAAAAATGCTCTGCAAATCACGAGACCCAGAATGTGGAATGACCTTCCCAATCACGTCAAAGGCTGTACCTCTCTCGACCAATTTAAGAGAAAAACTTAAGTACTGTACTACTTAATAAACTTCATGTAACCTACCTTATCCCCTAAATATTAACTCATGTCTTGCTATTTTCAAAATATACTGTTTGTTGACCAGCTTGTATAACTGCTGATTTCTGCCATTCCCCTCCCCCTTTTTTCCTTTTTCAACTCAATTTATGCTTTGATATCAATTAGTATTAATTGAGTTTAGTCTAGTCTAAGTTTTAGTCTAAGTGTTTTTTCCCACACCTTGCCCAAAACCCTGTGCGTATTAGTGACTTTTAGGCATTGTATGTACTAGCTCTTATCTAAAAATCCAACATTATATTTGTAACTCTTCTTGTATGAATGTACTTTTACCTGAATACATATTTGATTTGATTCAAACGGGTGCACACCAGAGATTTATACAATTGAATCACAACTTTTTTTCCTTTATACTATGCTTTATTCTATACTAATACTAGTGGCCTCGATGAGGACAGGAAGCTGGCAGCTTGTCAAATGTCCCTCCATTTGTCCTTGTGGTCTTTTCTAGCTGTACAGTATTTTAAAACCTAACAGTTTTTTGGCGTTACAGCTTAGGTGGGAAGGCAGTTCCATGGGTTTAGAACCCAGTGGGTGAAAAAGCATCTCCTGTTTTCTGTCCTACGTTGTGGCTTACTGATCTTGAACCTATTGCTCCTCATTTGTGTTACATCTGATCTTTTGAAGAAAGTGTCCGGATCGACATCGTCCAATTTGTTTAATATTTTGAAGTTTTTTTTTGAGATCCGCCCAGTCATGCCTACATTTTTCCTGAAAAGCTATGCTTATTATTGGCTTTAGATATTGTATGTACTAGCTCTATCTATTAATCCAACATTATGTTTGTAACTCTGCATCTATGTACTGTATGTACTTTTCCTGAATAAAATATTATTTTTATTATTATTATTATTATTATTATTGTTAGTGCAGTGGCCCTCAACTGTGCCTGATACAGGAGATGACTAAGCTCTTGTATGATTTTTGTTGCCCGGTGTTGCACCTTCTCCAGAGCAGCTATGTCTTTCTGAAGATGAGATCTCCATGCCTGGGTGCAATAATCCAGGTGGGGATGCACCAGAGACTTATACAATTGAACGAGTACTTTCTTTTTCTTGAAGGTAAAGGTACGCTTGATTATTTCCAGGGTTTGGTTCTTTTTTTTTTTTTTTTTAAATGCCACTCCCACTTGTTGACCAACTTTAAATGAATGATGGATTTTAATTCCAAGGTTCTTTTCTTCATCTATCTGTTATAAGGTTGTGCTATTAATTTTGTAGTTGTGATATGAATTGTTATGCCCCAAATGCAAGGTCTGTCGTCTGACCATTGCCAGTCGTCTGACCATTTGTAGAGTTCATGTAAATCTCTTTCTAAGGTCTCACTATCACTTTTGCTTCCCACTTTACCATAGATCTTAGTGTCATCTGCAAATTTGATAATGTGGTTTGTTATATTCTCATCTATGTCATTGATGTATATGTATATGACAAAAAGGATTGGCCCAAAATGGACCCCTGTGGCACTTCACATAGCACATTTTCCCAGTCAGACTCATTCCCATTAAGCATGACCCTTTTTCTATGTTTTAACCATTTTATCCACTTCAATCACTGTATAATCAGTGATCCAGTATAATCATGGACAGAACAACCGATCACTCTCCTACCTTCCTCTCAGCAAAATGGACATAACACCCTCGGTTACCAATAAACTTACCTTTAGACTACACAGCAAATCGACGATAGGAAATCTCATTGTGACAGCTCCTAGGACAGGCCCCAAATTTATGTGACGGGTTGTGGTATCGCAGCT
This sequence comes from Procambarus clarkii, assembly GCF_040958095.1. Classification (NCBI taxonomy): domain Eukaryota; kingdom Metazoa; phylum Arthropoda; class Malacostraca; order Decapoda; family Cambaridae; genus Procambarus; species Procambarus clarkii. Next base: position 49,337,867 of record NC_091159.1, on the reverse strand, counting down.
ATACTGAACCAAGATGGTGTGGCTCTCCCTCACACAAATAAAAAAAATGCTGCTATTGGCCTTGCAGTGTGTATGTCACAGGTGGAAACAAATGAAAATCATCAAATAAATAAACAATTTACTGAAATAGTAATGAACAAAAACGACACATGACAATACTTGGCTATCATGTAATGCAAATGTGAACAAGATAATTTGACATTAATACAAAAATAAACTATAAGCAATGAATACAAATCATAAATACATATACTGGTGTACTGAAGACAGCTACCATACCACCATGGCATCAGTCACACGACGTTGGCTGAAGGTGGACGATGGGTGAGAGACACGAAGGTGATCCTAGAGCACTAAGGGGGAGAGTGGCTCTCCAGGTTGTTGTTGTTGTTGTTAAAGATTCGCTACCAGGAACAAAAAGTTCCTAGTAACACAGGCTATGGTGAGCCCGTAGTGCCTTGGCTGGCTCTCCAGCGAGGCGGCGCCCTTTATATAGTCCGGCGGTGATGACTCGTCCAGTGTCAACGCAAGGTGAACATCTGGTCAACTAGCAAACTGCTCGTTTGTGGCTGGCGGTGCCTTTGTGTTGAGCTGCACCACTGCCAGTTGAAGGTGGCTAACTGCTTGTTTATGGGGGGCAAACTACCGGTTAGCAGTGGCGCCCGGCTTGCCTCTGAGTCATACCAGGCCGTACCAGGCCCTGGGGGGTATGGAGAGGTGGCAGAACTGATGACTCATCTGGGCTGGTGTAGATATAGACTTCAAGTGCAGAGGCATTGAAGGTGAAGGGAAAAGACAGTTCCACTGCTATGCACCCCCTCACTGTCTGGCTCGTTGTCGCCGTGAGGGGGCTTGGTGGGCAGCTGCCGGAGTGTGATGCTCTGTAGGTCAGTCCTCTGTCCTTTTGCAGCCTTATGCTCCTGCTGCTGCCCTTACCAGCAGGGGAGCCGGTCGGCCGAGCGGACAGCACGCTGGACTTGTGATCCTGTGGTCCTGGGTTCGATCCCAGGCGCCGGCGAGAAACAATGGGCAGAGTTTCTTTCACCCTATGCCCCTGTTACCTAGCAGTAAAATAGGTACCTGGGTGTTAGTCAGCTGTCACGGGCTGCTTCCTGGGGGTGGAGGCCTGGTCGAGGACCGGGCCGCGGGGACACTAAAGCCCTGAAATCATCTCAAGATAACCTCAAGATAACCAATTTTGCCAGGCCCCTTTTCCTTTTACTCGTGTTTCATTTTTCTCCCCCCTCTTCTATCAAATTGTCATTTCCTGCCGACCTTTTGCCTGTTTTGATTATTCTTTCGACCTTCTTTTGTTTTGACGCTCGGGTGTTTGAGGAGGCATACTCTTGCACCCGTAGAACTGTAGTACCCAACGTCTCGAGCGAGGGGACCCTTTTATTGTCAATCCTCCTTTCGTCACTGAACCCGCTCTCGACGGACTCACGGTTCTTAAGGTGGCGTTTGTGGGCGTATACTCATGACGCACCCCTGGGGGGCCCCGGTAAGATCGGCGATAGCTTCTTGTTGGGTGTCCAGCCTCTAATTGTGGCTCCATGGTGGGTGTGGGGGCACATTCGTGAATGAAAGTTTTTCCTCGTTTTCATGGCTGATAATGTTTCCCTTGTATTTTCTCAGGCTTGTGGGGTGGGCGACCTAACTCCCGAGTCGGACTGTGTTGGAAGACCAGGCCCTGTAGCCCCTGCTGCATTAGGCCCCGACGACCTGACTACTCCCCTCAGCTCCCCTCCCTCCTCTGCGGTAGGGTCGAGTCCCCAGCCCCCAGTGGTGACCACCTCGTCCCCTGGCACGGCTCCGTCTCTCATTGTGACTACTGCGCCTTTTACCTCCATGAACTCCGGGGGTTCTCAACGCCGTTCCCGCCACGGCCGCACTCGCACGATCCCTTCCCGTAATACTACTTACAACGCCTCGTTTGGTCCCGCTACGTGGGCTAAATACTTTGATCTCCACCATCTGGATTCTACTCCTCCTGACGATTTCTCCCTCCATAAACACCTTGTTGATTCAGTAGATGCCTCTGTTACTTTTAACTCCACCAGTTACGGTACGCGTGTCGTCGCTGCTCCTTCTCAGGATGCAGCTACTCGCTTAGCCGCTTTGTTCTGCATTGGAGAGACCTCTGTTCGGGTCTCCAAGAACGCTCGGTTAAATGCCAGTGTTGGCACTGTTCTCCTCCCGCACCATGTTGCAACTCGTGTTTGGGACCTCAACGATTGCCAAGAGGATATTAAACATATCCTTGAAGCTCAAGGCCATTCTGTCCTCCAGGTGGACACGTTTACTCGACCCCCTCGTGGTCATTGCCGTCAGCTCCTTCGAGCTGACGGCAATGACCGATGGAGCCGGTGCTCCTTTTGGGTAATTTCAACTGTCGACATTCCCTCTGGGGTGATGTTCTGACAAACACCCGAGGCCGTCTTCTCGAACCGTTCGTCCTCGCTTCATCTCTATCTCTTCTGAATTCTGGTGAGCCCACTCATGTGGACTCTCGAACTCGCAACCTTTCCTGTCTTGATCTTTCTCTCTGCTCGTCGTCCCTCTACTTAGATTTCACGTGGCAGGTTCTTGATGACCTCCATAACAGTGATCATTTCCCCATCCTCGTTTCCTTTTTCTCTTTCCATCCTCCTCTTTCCTTCCCTAGGTGGCAGTTTGCCAAGGCTGACTGGTGCCTATTCACCCTCCGCGCTACTCTCTCTGACCTCTTCTCTTTGCCTCTTCCTCGCGCCCTCCTCCTTTTTTATGACACTGTCTTCAACGCTGCCCTCAGCTCTGTCCCTCGCTCTTCCTCCCGGGGCACACGGAAGTGTGTTCCTGGTGGAATGCGGACTGTGCTCGGGCTGTCCGCTGTAAGCGTGCAGCCTGGAAAAAACACCACCGCCGGCAGACGGCTGATTCTTTTATTCTGTTTCAGAAGGCAAGTGCAATGGCCCGTAGGACCATCCGTACTGCTAAACGTGAGAGTTGGAAATCTTATGTTTCCACCATTACGTCCGATACTCCTCTACCGTAGATCTGGAAGAAGATCCGCAAGATTGCGGGCAAGTTCGTTCCAGATGTCTCACCTATTCTCCACCACCGTGGGACTCTTGTGGCGGATCCAGTGAAGGTCGCGGCCGAACTGGGTTCCCACTTTTCTTCTGTTGGCTCTGGTTCTCATCTTCCTCACTCCTTTCTTCGTAAGCCTGTTCTTGAATCTTCTCCTTTAGATTTCCACACTCTTCTCCGCCTTCCCTATAACGATCCTTTCTCTCTTTCTGAACTTCGGTCTGCCCTGGTCCTCTGCGGATCTACGGCAGCGGGCTCAGATGACATTCATTATGAGATGCTTCGCCATCTCCCTCCGTGCACGTTTCGGTATTTACTGAATCTGTATAACCAGGTCTGTGAGTCGTCGTCTGTCCCTGAGGACTGGCTCGATGCCGTTGTACTCCCTATTCGGAAACCAGGGTCTCTCGGTACGTCCCCTCAGGACTTCCGCCCTATTACTCTCACGAGTTGTGTTTGCAAGCTGTTTCTTCCCGCGTGACCGAGTGCGTGGTTCTCGGTCACGCGGGCCAACCTGCCTCAGTTTACTACAGCTGCTGGCTTAGTGAAGATCACGCCTATAAGAAATTGCGTTTTTGTGGTGATTTTTTGCTTTTTGAACATAAAAGTAATTATTATATATATCATGCCATGGGTCCCAAGAAAGTCAGTGGTAAGGCTCAACATATGAAAACCCATGTTAGGATGACCATAGAGCAAAAACAAGACATCATTACTAAATATGAAGATGGTGTACGGGTTGTTGAAAACTAGCTAGGCAGTACAACAAATCTCAGTCAACGATATCCACAATACTGGATAAGAAAAAGGACATTAAGAGTGCTAAAGTGGCAAAAGGCGTATCAATAATCATGAAACATAGAACACAAACACTTGAGGATGTTGAACAGTTATTATTAATTTGGATACATAGCAAGGAGTTAGCGGGTGATAGTTTCAGAGGCCATCATTTGTGAAACAGCAAGGAAATTGCATGAAGACCTTTTAACCCTTAAACTGCGCAACGGGCTTGCAGGCTCACGTCTGGTTTGCGCAACGCGCCTCCAGGTACAGTATTTGTATTTTTTACGTTCCATTCAAAACTCCCGCGGCTATATGGGGTTCACATCAGCTTCCTCAGGGCTCTTGTAAACAGATGCCATCTTTAAAAAAAATCGTGGTCCACATTCCCGGGTGTGGGAGCCTCAGTAGTGTGTGAGCAACCAAGGCTGGCGCTCACAGCATGAGCGCACAGCACTGCTGTTCAGCGTGTGACCACAGCATCGCCTAATAATGTAAAAATATATATATAACTTGTATTATTTAGCCATGATAGTGTTATAGAAGAGCCCTGAGTGTGATAATGACTGGGTACAATGTTCAAATATCAGTAATTCAATGCTGTTCACGATGTTCACAGCGCTAGCCACAGCACCACAGCATTATTTCGTCCATCTAGGAATCTTCAAATGATTTCTTAGGTTCCTTTTCAAAATAAACGTGTGGTCAATTATTCATTTAGAGGAATTAATGACCAGGATTGTGATAATAGCAGGATTGTGGTTATAATTAGCGTTGTGCGTAGTATTGTGGAAGGAGGAATTTTGGTGAGGGAGGGAGGGCAAGAATTGAGGTAGCCTCATTGTGTGTGTGGCTACCACTCTTGTTTTGCTCACCATACTAGCTTAGTGGTTCGCTATGGGCAACACATATGTACATAGGTATATATAGTGTGTGTATATAGTGTAAGAACAGCAACAGGAGAATGTTGAGAGGAGCTATTTTCGTGAGGGAGGTGACGTAATCGTAGTGTCGTCTGCTGTCAGCTGTGTGATTTTTCATGCAGTGTATGGTGGCCACTGTACTGTTTGGACACAATACCGGCTTACTTGCGTAGTTCTGGTAAATAAAACATGTAGATAGGTATATAGAACATGTGTAATAAGAACTATAACAGTATGGTGGGAGGAGCAATGTTGGCGAGTAAGATGTTGGAGTGAGGGAGACTGGCTGGGTGTGGCTGCTGTCACTCGAGGTGTTCTAAGTGTGTTGATGATGAATGTATATAGTGTGTGACAGTGTATAGTGTGTAAATAGATTGTATATATACATAAATTAGCATGATACATAGTAAATATGTGCTACATATGTGTACACAAGTGTCATGCACGTAACACAGTGTCTTCGAACAGTATGGATGTTTTACTGCCATAATATAGTGTACGTGTTCACTATACATAGGATTAGCACATAAAAACAAATAAAATGTATTTGGAACTGTGCGAAACAAATGAACAAAAATATATTCGCGGCAACTCATGCGCCCCGCCCCTAGTACCCTACTGGCCCCGGGAGCGTACGTCACGGGCGAACAGGGAATAATGACATCACGCCCCAATTTACGGACCCCATAGCAGCCAAAGTAAGTACAATTTCGATTTTTTTTTTACATACCCATACTGAGGGAAGGGTTTTTGACACTTTAAAAAAAAAAAGAATTTTTTCCAGAGAATTTATTTCCTGCGCACTGCGGGGGTGTCATATTTGGAGGCAACGCAGTTAAGGGGTTAAAGAAAACCCCTGGAACGAGTGATGCAAATGCGAAAGAGTTTAAGGCGAGCAGGGGGATGGTTTGAGAAATTTAGAAAAAGAAGGGGCATTCATAGTCTTCAGAGTGTTGTGTGTTGTGAGCTGGTGGATATCTGGTTGATGGGGTTCTGGGAGTTCTTCTACTCCCCAAGCCCGGCCCGAGGCAGAGAAGAACTGACCATCGAAGAATTTCACAAGGAGCAGCAACAAAAGACAGCTGAGGAAATTTCTTCAGGGCAGGAGGAGACAATACAGAATGTCCCTTCCTCATTAACACTTTCGCTCACCCCGCACGCCACCCCTCAATAGTGCGATATGGGACCCAGGGTGTCACGGGAGCGCGCGTAAATTCTGAAAAGTGTATGCTCTCTTCAACTTTGTCACCTTAATTCTCGTCCTACAAGAATAAATTTGGTATCATTGTGTTTGCAATAGAATTCTCTACAGCACTAAATGCATATAAACTCCAAAAGCCCGGCTAATTACCCGCAGCAAACAGAGAAAGTGCGACGAGTTACCCAGGAGCGCGCAAACGCGATAAAATGTTTTCACTATTTTCACTCTGGTCACCTCAATTTTTGTCCTAGGTCTTTCATTTTGGTCTCAATGGGTTCGCAATAGAATTCTCTAGAGGAACATTAGCATATAAAATATAAAACCTGGTCACGCTCCAACCGCCGACGAGTTGAAGACGGGCCACACGTTAGCCGGGAGTGAGCGCTCAGACGCCTTCCAGCTACACTCCCAATTCCCTCCCTTTTCAAGCCTTTCTTTCGCAATTTTCTTCCTGGAAGGGCCTTGTTCATGATCACTATCCATCGTGGAGTAAGGGTAGATAGTTTCTAAAGCCGCAGTAAGAAATATAGCCACGGAAAATAGCCGAAATGTTCACACGTTTGAGATGCGAGGGGAGGCGACATTGGTCACAACAGTGGAGCGAAAACAATGGGCCCACGGCATGTGCCAATCCACCTGAGGGCCACGAGGCTCAACAAAGAAAATGGGAAGACATCGGCGCACATTTTAAAACCAGTCCCCAAAAAATCGGATAAAAACCTGATTTTTGGCGATTATTTAAAGTGGATGACGCAATGCTGCGTCATCCCCGGTATTACCGCCAGTAAACGGATGACGCAATGCTGCGTCATGCCCGGGCGAAAGTGTTAATTAAGAAAATGTGTGCAGCATGGGAAGAATTGCAAACTTTTGCTGAAACGACTCGCCCAAATCACGGTGCAGTAGGACGTTGCCTTAACCTTTTTATTGACACTGTGATGCCTCATTACAGACAAAAATTAAAACATATGGAAAAACAAAAATCTCTGGAAAGGTTTTTAGACAAACAAGCAGTGAATCACAACCAGGTCCTAGTGGTATGCAGGCAAAATGTAAGAGTGTGTGTACCCCAGAGAAGTCATCACTGCCTGATGTTATAATGGAAGGGGACTCCCTTTCCAAACAGTAATACCTCTCCTCCTCCCACCTCCTTACCATCTTCCATACGAATCATGAGTCCTCCATAAAGGTAAGATAAACATATGTACTGTATTGTAGTTAGAAAAAAACATTGTATTCATTATTAAATGTATTTGTAAGTTAATATTTTGGAGGGTGGGGAACGGATTAATTCAATTCCCTTTATTTCTTATGGGGAAAAATCGCTTCAACTTACGACATTTCGCCTTACGATCCGTCTCTGGGAACGGATTACCACCGTAAGTCGAGGCCCCACTGTATATAAATTGGAGATGGCATAGGTGGGCAAGGGTGGCGCTCAGAGCTGCAACTGGATATGCTCTCTGTATCATCCTCATAGGCGCTGTATTACTTGCATCCGACCTTTGTGTTAGGTCCTTATTGCGCCTAGCTTCATCAATATCATGACCCTTATTTTCTTAAAGCAATAAGGTCTGAATTTTACCGACAGAGAGCGATCCTTCAACACCGCGCCGAACAGGGAGCCAGAGGCGCGTGCGCCACCCATAGTTGCTCACTCTGTACTAACCCAGTCAGCAGCCCTAGGACATTCTGGGAAATTTTTCCAAGATGGCTGCCTCTCACTGGAGATCCCAAGAGTCCATTTCGTACCCAACCTACTGCGAGCACGTTTTGACTGTGTACAAAAAAATAAAAAGTACTTTTGTTGGTTGGTGCAGTAATGGGCGAACGGTATTTGTCGTTTGGCGCAGTGCACTGGTTAAAGATGAACATTCCAGATTTTTGAGCTAGTGAAGAATGGTTGGAAAGATTTAAGAATAGGCATAATATTAAGAACAGGAAAATTGCCGAAGAATCATTAAACAGCTAAAACCAACACAGCAGGAACGAACACAAGCAAAGCTGATGAAAACATCTAGAACATCATGTGTGGAGTGTACAGTTAGAACAAGTGTTAAATTAAAGTACATAGTGTTAAAGTGTTAAAATTAAGTTGAGGTAATTGTAGTGTACAATAGTTTTCATGAACTATTGTAGTACTCAACATTCAGCAGAAGTACATAATCAATAGTGCTAACTGCATAATACATTACTGTACGTATTTACAACTCTGAGAATTCAAAATGGACATACTCCAACAATAAGGTAAATAAAACTGTAACAGTATTTTTTTTAGTAGAGTAGTAATATATATAGGTACAGTATATAATATTATAATGCATTTATATTATGTACAAGAAAAAAAAGGCACGACACAACCACCACCTGAAGGTCACTTCTAGCAACGACTCCAACCCTGCAACGAACTATGATTGGTCCCATATAATGCGCCAAATCGAGGTTGTACTGTATGTGAGAAAATGGAAGGATGTCATCAGCAAAAGGTATTGGCTGTAGAAGTTCAAATACTTTTTAATTCATTCCAGGGGTGGGAAAAAGGATACTGACTAAGATTTTGATAAAGGAGTTCATCTTCTCATGCATGTGTGCACTGAAATTGGTTAGATTTGTAACACTCCAGCTATCGATTTTCTTGTTGCTATACAAATGTTTCATAAACTGTTTCATGTATAGACAGTGCTTTTCTCAGTACTGTTATTTAAAGATTCCGATTTATTTTATGGGTTACTACCCTAAATATTATATACTGCATATTAATTTTCAGATCATGCAGGTGGAATCAGTCCCACTCAGAATGCAGTAAGGCTACTAGCAACCCTTCTAAAGTAACAAGCGCTTTATGGAAACAGCTCAGTGAGGAATGTGATACTAATATTAAAGCTCCTCTTTCACATGCAACATACCCAACAGATAAAAAGGTCTCTCCAAATGAGAGGAATACTTCTATAAATAATTCTTCATTCCAATCACAAGATTTATGGCATACATTGCACTGTCCTGCTTCATTACAAAATGATTTTAACCACCAAATAATGCAAAAAGATCCATGGGAGCCATTAACTACAGATCAAGGATCTCATGATCTGACAGATATTTTTAATTCGAACTTTACTGACGATATATTTAGAAAGTCCAACACAGATGTAAATGTGATTTCTATCATAGGTAATGAAGAAAATATTTACCCTTCGTTTTTCAAGGATATGAGTGATAACAAATTTGACTCTAGCGTAACCTGTGTTGATGTAAATGACTCGACAAACCCAATAAGTCAACTGTTCCCATCAAATCCTTGTCTCGCTGACAGTATATGGAATGAAAGTTCAAAAACACCAGCTGACAGTGCCTTTCCTTTTACTTCTGGAAAAGATTCGTGTGGGTTACATACATCAATGTCATGGGATAATGCAATTTCTTCAGGATCTCAAAAACGAGTGTTGCAAGATTTGGAGACTAATAACCAGTGCTCAGTTATTGGCCCTCCAAAGACATGCCATCCATATTCACTCCGGACAGCAAGAGATTTTGTATCTTCTCACAAACTGCCTTCATCTTGTAATGCTGGCGTTCCAGAGTCATACAGCAATCAGGGAGCAACAGTTGTTTTCCCTCAGAAACAACACACAGGTAATCTAGTATATGTTAAAATAAATTAAATTGTTAAAATAATTAAATTCAGTAGTGTGACTTATAGTTGTAATAATAATAATAATAATAGTTAATTCAAAAGAATGTGTATACAAAGAACATAAGAATAATGTATAATTGCAGGGACAGGAATTACACATACTAATGAAGCCACTATTATGCAGAGCGTTTCTGGCAAAACTTAAAATAAAATAGAAAAAATTTAACTAAAGTTGTGAGGGGGTACAATACTTGATACTAAAGGTAACAAGATGATGATAACATTCATGAAAAATAAAAAATGCATGCAAAAAAGTTGATACTTAAAAAATGACAGGCATAGACTATTACATAATGGAGTCGGTTGATGTAGCAATAGTACAGTAGTTTATTTATATTAATAACAGGATGGAAATACAAGGTGTAGTTTAGAAAAGCAACTGGATACTCTCATAACATTTTCTTTGGAACATAACAGAATACAGAGTAATATAGTAATTTAAGGTTAACCACTTAACTGCACCACTAACCAAAAGGTTAGGGGTTAACCAAAAAGGTTAGAGACGAAGTGGAAAAAATGCTCAAGGAGCTAAATAAGAACAAAGCAGTTGGTCCAGATGGAGTTTCACCATGGGTTCTGAGAGAATGTGCACCTGAGCTCAGCATTCCTCTTCAACTGATTTTTCAGGCATCCCTGCATACAGGAGTTGTAGCTGATGTGTGGAAAAAAGGCTAACATAGTTCCAATCTACAAAAGTGGAAGCAGGGAAGACCCCCCTTAACACTTTCGCCCGGGCATGACGCAGCATTGCGTCATCCGTTTACTGTCGGTAATACCGGGGATGACGCAGCATTGCGTCATCCGTTTACTGTCGGTAATACCGGGGATGACGCAGCATTGCGTCATCCACTTTAAATAATCGTCAAAAATCAGGTTTTTATCCGATTTTTTTGGGACTGGTTTTAAAATGTGCGCCGATGTCTACCCATTTTCTTTGTTGAGCCTCGTAACCCTCAGATGGCTTGGCACATGCCGTGGGCCCATTGTTTTCGCTCCACTGTTGTGACCAATGTCGCCTCCCCTCGCATCTCAAACCTGTGAACATTTCGGCTATTTTCTGTGGCTATATTTTTTACTGCGGCTTTAGAAACTATCTACCCTTACTCCACGATGGATAGTGATCATGAACAAGGCCCTTCCAGGAAGAAAATTGCGAAAGAAAGGCTTGAAAAGGGAGGGAATTGGGAGTGTAGCTGGAAGGCGTCTGAGCGCTCACTCCCGGCTAACGCGGGCTCGTCTTCAACTCTTCGGCGGTTGGAGCGTGACCAGGTTTTATATTTTATATGCTAATGTTCCTCTAGAGAATTCTATTGCGAACCCATTGAGACCAAAATGAAAGACCTAGGACCAAAATTGAGGTGACCAGAGTGAAAATAGTGAAAACATTTTATCGCGTTTGCCCGCTCCTGGGTAACTCGTTCGCACTTTCTCTGTTTGCTGCGGGTAATTAGCTGGGCTTTTGGAGTTTATATGTATTTAGTGCTGTAGAGAATTCTATTGCGAACACAATGATACCAAATTTAATCTCGTAGGACGAGAATTAAGGTGACAAAGTTGAAGAGAGTATACACTTTTCAGAATTTACGTGTGCTCCCGTGACACCCTGGGTCCCATATCGCACTATTGAGGGGTGGTGTACGGGGTGAGCGAAAGTGTTAATTATAGACCGGTATCATTGACAAGTGTAATAGTCAAAATATTGGAAAAAATAATTAAAACTAAATGGGTAGAACACCTGGAGAGAAATGATATAATATCAGACAGACAGTATGGTTTTCGATCTGGAAGATCCTGTGTATCGAATTTACTCGGTTTCTATGATCGAGCAACAGAGATATTACAGGAAAGAGATGGTTGGGTTGACTGCATCTATCTGGACCTAAAAAAGGTTTTCGACAGAGTTCCACATAAGAGGTTGTTCTGGAAACTGGAAAATATTGGGGGAGTGACAGGTACGCTTCTAACATGGATGAAAAATTTTCTGGCTGATAGAAAAATGAGGGCTGTGATCAGAGGCAATGTATCGGACTGGAGAAATGTCACAAGTAGAGTACCACAAGGTTCAGTTCTTGCACCAGTGATGTTTATTGTCTACACAAATGATCTACCAGTTGGTATACAGAATTATATGAACATGTTTGCTGATGATGCTAAGATAATAGGAAGGATAAGAAACTTAGATGATTGTCATGCCCTTCAAGAAGACCTGGAAAAAACAAGTACATGGAGCGCCACTTGGCAAATGGAATTTAATGTTAATAAATGCCATGTTATGGAATGTGGAATAGGAGAACATAGACCCCACACAACCTATATATTATGTGAGAAATCTTTAAAGAATTCTGATAAAGAAAGAGATCTAGGAGTGGTTCTAGATAGAAAACTATCACCTGAGGACCACATAAAGAATATTGTGCGAGGAGCCTATACCACGCTTTCTAACTTCAGAATTGCTTTTAAATACATGGATGGCGATATACTAAAGAAATTGTTCACGACTTTTGTTAGGCCAAAGCTAGAATATGCAGCAGTTGTGTGGTGCCCATATCTTGAGAAGCACATCAACAAACTGGAAAAGGTGCAAAGACATGCTACTAAGTGGCTCCCAGAACTGAAGGGCAAGAGTTACGAGGAGAGGTTAGAGACATTAAATATGCCAAAACTAGAAGACAGAAGAAAAAGAGGTGATATGATTACTACATACAAAATAATAACAGGAATTGATAAAATCGATAGGGAAGATTTCCTGAGACCTGGAACTTTAAGAACAAGAGGTCATAGATATAAACTACCTAAACACAGATGCCGAAGAAATATAAGAAAATTCACTTTCGCAAACAGTGGTAGACGGTTGGAACAAGTTAGGGGAGAAGGTGGTGGAGGCCAAGACCGTCAGTAGTTTCAAAGCGTTATATGACAAAGAGTGCTGGGAAGACGGGACATCACCAGCGTAGCTCTCTTCCTGTAACTACACTTAGGTAATTACACTTAGGTAATTACAAACTAAGGGAGCCGGTCGGCCGAGCGGACAGCACGCTGGACTTGTGATCCTGTGGTCCTGGGTTCGATCCCAGGCGCCGGCGAGAAACAAGGGGCAGAGTTTTTCACCCTATGGCCCTGTTACCTAGCAGTAAAATAGGTACCTGGGTGTTAGTCAGCTGTCACGGGCTGCTTCTTGGGGGTGGAGGCCTGGTCGAGGACAGGGCCGCGGGGACACTAAAAGCCCCGAAATCATCTCAAGATAACCTCAAGATAACCAACCGAGTATTCTTGGTTGGTGGGAACGATTGGAACTATGTTAGTCTTTTTCCACGCGTCTGCTACGACTTCCGTACACAGGGATGCCTGAAAAATCATGTAAAGTGGAATGCTGAGCTCAGATGCATATTCTCTCAGAACCCATCGGTGAAACTCCATCTGGGCCAACTGCTTTGTTCATATTTAACTTCTTGAGCATATTTTCCACTTCGTCTCTAGACACTTCTATGTGCTCTATGTTGTTCTCTGGAATTCTTATTGTGTCTGGTTCCCTGAAGATTTCATTTTGTACAAACACACTTTGGAACTTTCGTTTAATGTTTTAAACATTTTCTTTTCATTTCCGTGAATCTGTTTCCCATTTTCGTCCTCTGAATATTATCCTATACCTGCAATTTGTTGTTTATAACTTTGTAGAATAGGCCTGGTTCTGCTTTACATTTGTCCGCTATCCCTTTTTCAAAATTCCTTTCTGCCTCTCTCCTCACTGCTGTGTAATTGTTTCTTGCATCTTTGTATTGCTGGTATGTTTGGGAGTTTGGCCTCTTCCTATATTGATTCCATTTTTGTGTCTTTTAGTCTGGCCTTCTCGCAATTTCTGTTGAACCAATCCTGTTTCCTAGTTTTGCATCTCTGCTTTGGTACAAATTTTGTTGTGCCTTTATCATATATTTCACAAAACTTGACATACTGTACATCTCATTTACTTCTTGTCCTAACTGCAAGTCTTTCCAGTCAAATTTCTTAAAGAAATGTCTGAGTTCCCCCATAATGACCTCTCCTGAAATCAGGTTTTTCAATTGCTTCAACCTCATTTTCTTCCAGATTATAATGCACTGCATACTTTATTTAAAAAAAGACATGGTCACTTTTACCCAAGGGAGGACGGTACTGAATGTCAAATATAATTTTCCTCTTTCCTGGTAAATATGAAATCCAGCATGGAGGGAACATCCCCTTCCCTCATCCTCGTAGCTTGTTTAGCATGTTGAAACGTGAATGTTTCCAGGATGAGGTTTATGAATCTACAAGTCCAAAAATCCTCTGTTCTAGCTTTATATACGTCACAGTCTATGGATTTCAAGATTTCAAGTTGAAGTCGCTGACTACCAACAGTCGTGATCTATCTATATCCGCTCTCGCTATAATTTCTCTCATTATTGTTATAAGACCCTCTCGTTTGTTATCTAGCTCCTCTTTTGTCCATGTGTTGTTTGGTGGTGGACTATATGCTATATGATCGTTAATTTATCATCCTGATTGCAGATCTCTAGTGCTATTATGTCAACTTCTCGTGGATTGGCAATTATTATCTCGTTTACCTATAGGTGTTCTTTCACCAGCACAGCAACGCCACTGCCTTAACTAATTTTTCTGTCCCGTCTCCAAACCGAGTAGCCCCTTGGGAATATGACCTCATTTAAAATATCATCTTCAAGTTTTGTCTCCATGAGTGCAACAATGTCTGGTGTCTGCAGCTGTATTACATCACTTCAAAAATTCAAAAGGTGACACCCCTAGGGTCAACACTTGCAGCAGAGGAGCTCCAGCATATTTCAACAATCCTAAGTATTGTAGTACAGGTTGATGGTAGTGAGTGGTGTCCCAGAGAACATAAAGGTATAGTGCTCTTGAAAAATAGGTGAGATAACAGGAAAGTGCTAAGGGAAGTGAAAAATCGGATGAGAAAAAGTTGCCCTAGTGTTTACAGTGCAGAGAAGAACATTCAAGATGGCCACTGGCAAGGGGAAAAACAAAACAGAGCTTGATTTTGAGGGATTCAATGAAGAAAGCATTGATATTAGTAGTCTACATAACAAGTTGGTAAATTTAGATACTATAGTGAACTCTCATGTAGAAATAATTAGTAAATTGAAAGAAAGTAATGACCATTTGAATAGCAAAGTTTTATGTCTTGAGGGTTTAGTGAAAGACTTGCGCAAGGATAAGAATCAATTGGAAACAAATTGCAAAGCCATGGAAGAAGAAAATAAACTCTTAAAAATAGCTTTGGAAGAAGTTAAAGTAAATTTAAACATAAATGACTACAATAGGTTAGGCAAGGAAATTCAACAGGAGAAACAGCTTTTGTCAGCACAGATGGAGGAAGTTACACAGGGAATAGAACAGTGCAAGAAAGATATGCAACTCACTTATGCACAAGTGGCCAAGGAGAAGGAAAAAATAGAAGAAGCAGTAAAGGAAGTCAAACACTGCAGCAACCAAGATAAAACAAACATTAGGCTAGAAGTGAGGAAAGAATTGGCATCTAACCCGAAGTTGGTGCAAAACACAGTTGATCGGAGTAAGTCCCTGATCATTTTTGGCTGCAAAGAAAAGGCGATAACATCTAGGTCAGAAAGAGCTGTAGAAGAAGCTAAAGTAGTAGATAAAATTGTTGGCCTCGTGGAAGGTCTTACAACCATAGAGAATGTGTGCGACTACAGGAGAATAGGCAGGTACGTAAAAGGGAAAGATCGACCTTTGAGGATCACCCTAAACGGTGCCAAACAGATGGAAGAAGTACTAAGGAATGCTAGAAAATTGCAAAGGGATGAGGATGG
This sequence comes from Procambarus clarkii, assembly GCF_040958095.1. NCBI lineage: Eukaryota > Metazoa > Arthropoda > Malacostraca > Decapoda > Cambaridae > Procambarus > Procambarus clarkii. The sequence goes on along the minus strand of NC_091159.1, from coordinate 49,322,381 downwards.
GAAAGGGTGGTCGTTAAGACGAGATCTTTCAAAAGAAGATAGAGAGAAGCTGAAACTGAACCTCGCCGAGGCAAAACATTTAAATGAGAGCAGGAATGAAGAAGAAATAAATTCTTTTTTTCTACAAAGTGATAGGGGTAGGCAAACCAGTAAAGTGGTACATAAAGGCAAACCAACAAAATCAATAGAGAGAGGGGGAGTGAAGAATAAGGAGAGGGGGAACAAGTTCCTGAAGATTGCATACACCAACATAGATGGAGTGAGATCGAAGATACTGGAGTTAAGTGATGTAATACAGCTGCAGACACCAGACATTGTTGCACTCACGGAGACAAAACTTGAAGATGTAATTTTAAATGAGGTCATATTCCCAAGGGGCTACTCAATTTGGAGACGGGACAGAAAAATTAGGAAAGGCGGTGGCGTTGCTGTGCTGGTAAAAGAACACCTAAAGGTGAAGGAAATAATGACTGCCAATCCACAAGAAGTTGACATAATAGCACTAGAGATCTGCTATGAGGATGATAAACTAATGATGATAAATGCATATAGTCCACCGCCAAGCAGCACATGGTCAAAGGAGGAGCTAGATAGTAAACGTGAAGGTCTTATAACAATAATGAGAGAGATTATAGCGAGAGCGGATAACGATAGATCACGACTGTTGATAGTCGGTGACTTCAACTTGAAATCCATAGACTGGGAAGCATATGAAGCTAAAACAGAAGATTTTTGGACCTGTAAATTTGTAGACCTCATCCTGGAAACATTCTTGTATCAACATGTTAAACAAGCTACGAGGATGAGGGAAGGGGACGTTCCCTCCATGCTAGATTTGATATTTACCAGGGGAGGAAGAGATATTTGACATTCAGTACCTTCCTCCCTTGGGTAAAAGTGACCATGTCTTTTTGGGAATAAAGTATGCAATGCGTTATAAGCTGGAAGAAAATAAGGAGGTTGAAGCAGTTGAAAAACCAGACTTCAGGAGAGGACATTATGGTGACCTTAGAAATTTTTTTAGTGAGTATAATTGGACAGACTTGATGCTAGGCAAGGAAGTGAATGAGATGTATGGCAAGTTTTGTGAAATATATGATAAAGGCACAACAAAATTTATACCAAAACAGAGATGCAGAACTAGGAAACAGGATTGGTTCAATAGAAATTGCGAGAGGGCTAGAGACCGAAAGACACAAAAATGGAATCAATACAGGAAGAGGCCGAACCCCCAAACATACCAGCGATACAAAGATGCGAGAAACAACTACACGGCAGTGAGGAGAGAGGCAGAAAGAAATTTTGAAAATGGGATTGCGGACAAATGTAAAACAGAACCAGGTCTATTCTATAAATTCATAAACAACAAATTGCAGGTAAAGGATAATATTCAGAGGTTGAAAATGGGAAATAGATTCACGGAAGATGAAAAGGAAATGTGTGAAACACTAAACGAAAAGTTCCAAAGTGTGTTTGTACAAAATGAAATCTTTAGGGAACCAGATACAATAAGAATTCCAGAGAACAACATAGAACACATAGAGGTGTCTAGAGACGAAGTGGAAAAAATGCTCAAGGAGCTCGGTAAGAACAAAGCAGCTGGCCCAGATGGCGTTTCACCATGGGTTCTGAGAGAATGTGCATCTGAGCTCAGCATTCCACTTCACCTGATCTTTCAGGCATCCCTGTGTACAGGAATCGTAGCAGACGGGTGGAAACAGGCTAACATAGTTCCAATCTACAAAAGTGGCAGCAGGGAAGACCCCCTCAATTATAGACGTGTATCATTGACAAGTGTAATAGTGAAAGTATTGGAAAAACTAATCAAAACTAAATGGGTAGAACACCTAGAGAGAAATGATATAATATCAGACAGACAGTATGGTTTTCGATCTGGAAGATCCTGTGTATCGAATTTACTCGGTTTCTATGATCGAGCCACAGAGATATTGCAGCAAAGAGATGGTTGGGTTGACTGCATCTATCTGGACCTAAAAAAGGCTTTTGACAGAGTTCCACATAAGAGGTTGTTCTGGAAACTGGAAAATATTGGAGGGGTGACAGGTAAGCTTCTATCATGGATGAAAAATTTTCTGACTGATAGAAAAATGAGGGCAGTAATCAGAGGCAATGTATCGGAATGGAGAAATGTCACAAGTGGAGTACCACAGGGTTCAGTTCTTGCACCAGTGATGTTTATTGTGTACATAAATGATCTACCAGTTGGTATACAGAATTATATGAACATGTTTGCTGATGATGCTAAGATAATAGGAAGGATAAGAAATTTAGATGACTGTCATGCCCTTCAAGAAGACCTGGACAAAATAAGTATATGGAGCACCACTTGGCAAATGGAATTTAATGTTAATAAATGTCATGTTATGGAATGTGGAATAGGAGAACATAGACCCCACACAACCTATATATTATGTGAGAAATCTTTAAAGAATTCTGATAAAGAAAGAGATCTAGGAGTGGTTCTAGATAGAAAACTATCACCTGAGGACCACATAAAGAATATTGTGCAAGGAGCCTATGCTATGCTTTCTAACTTCAGAATTGCATTTAAATACATGGATGGCGATATACTAAAGAAATTGTTCATGACTTTTGTTAGGCCAAAGCTAGAATATGCAGCTGTTGTGTGGTGCCCATATCTTAAGAAGCACATCAACAAACTGGAAAAGGTGCAAAGACATGCTACTAAGTGGCTCCCAGAACTGAAGGGCAAGAGCTACGAGGAGAGGTTAGAAGCATTAAATATGCCAAAACTAGAAGACAGAAGAAAAAGAGGTGATATGATCACTACATACAAAATAGTAACAGGAATTGATAAAATCGACAGGGAAGACTTCCCGAGACCTGGAATTTCAAGAACAAGAGGTCATAGATTTAAACTAGCTAAACACAGATGCCGAAGAAATATAAGAAAATTCACCTTCGCAAATAGAGTGGTAGACGGTTGGAACAAGTTAAGTGAGAAGGTGGTGGAGGCCAAGACCGTCAGTAGTTTCAAAGCATTATATGACAAAGAGTGCTGGGAAGACGGGACACCACGAGCGTAGCTCTCATCCTGTAACTACACTTAGGTAATTACACTTAGGTAATTACTTAACTCCAGTATCTTTGATCTCACTCTATCTATGTTGGTGTATGCAATTTTCAGGAACTTGTTCCCCCCTTCTTATTCTTCACTCCCCCCCCCCTGTCTAATGATTTTTGTTGGTTTGACTTTATGTACCACTTTACTGGTCTACCTACCCCTATCACTTTGTAGAAAAAAAAATTGATTTCTTCTTCATTCCTGCTCTCATTTAGGCATTTTAAATACATATAAAGTCCAAAAGCCCGGCGAGAAAGTGAGAGCGTGTTACCCGGGAGCGAGCCAGAGCAACAAAATGTGAACACTCTTCACTTTGGACATCTCAATTCTCGTCTTAAGTCTTTCATTTTGGTATCATTGTGTTCGCAATAGAATTCCCTACAGGAGTATGCAAATATAAAGTCCACAAGCCCGGCATACCATCCACAACAAGCAGGGGAAAGTGACAGAGCGTTACCCCCGTGAGCGCTAATAAAGTGCAATAAAATGGGTATTCTGTTTTTAACTTTGTTACCTCAATTCTGGTCCTAGGACTTTCATTTTGGTATCAATGTATTCGCAATGAAATTCACTACAAGAGTATATGCAAGAATGTCCAAAACCGCAGCAAGAAATTTCCGAAAACGCCGCTACTGTTGCCGCACGGAGGACTCAATGCTGAGTCCTCGCCGGACGTGCCCCTGTTTTACGGAGGACTCGATGCTAAGTCGTCGACGGGCGAAAGTGTTAAAAAGGGTGAGGACCGCTTGGGACGACGCGCCCCTTCCTGCACTGGCCAGTGCTCGGCCTTCCTGGCTGCCCTGGTAGTTGGTATTCCTTGGTTCCAGGCCCCAGACCTTTTAAAATACATATGTGGATACTGACATGATCTCTCTTACCCAGGCTCATGGGGTGGGCGACCAGGCCCCTGAGTCGGACTGTGATGGAAGACCGGGCTCTATAGCCCCCGCTATATTGGGCCCAGACTGGACTACTACCTTCTGCTCCCCTCCCTCCTCTGTGGCAAGGTCGAGTCCCAAGCCCCCAGTGGTGACCACCTCGTCCCTTGGCACGGCTTGTCTCTCATTGTGACTACGCCTTTTAACCCCCCTTTCTCTCTGGGGCTCTAAATGCCGTCTCCACCACGGCCGCACTTGCACGATCACCTCCCATACTAATATGTACCACGCCTTGTTTGGTCCTGCTACATGTGCTAAATACTTTGATCTCCACCATCTGGATTCTTCTACTCCTGACGATTTCTCCCCACTATTAACACCTTGTTAATTTGGTAGATGCCTCTGTTACTTTTAACGCCACACGTCTTGGAACTCGTGTTGTTGCTGCTCCTTCTCAGGATGCAGCTGCCTGCTTAGCCACATTGTCCTGCATTGGGGAGACCCCTGTTCGGGTCTCCAAAAATGCTCAGTTAAATGCCAGTGTTGGCACTGTTCTCCTCCTGCACCATGTTTTAATTGGTGTTAGGAACCTAAATAACTGCCATGAGGATATTAAACATATCCTCGAAGCCATTTGGTCCTCCAGGTGGACACGTTCACTCGACCCCCTCGTGGTCGCCGCTGTCAGCCCCTTCTAGTTGTAAAAATCACCATTGATAGTATGACCCTTCCGCCCTCTATAATTCTTGCTGGTGCCAGATGCTCCGTCAGGAGTACATTCCCTCTCCTAGACTTTGCAATAAGTGCAAGAAGTTCGAGCGATGTGTCCTCAAATGCACAAGTACTGTGTATCTGTGCCCTATGTGTGAGGACGATGATCACTCTAAGTCCGAGTGATCTTCTCCCCAGGCTCGCTGCCTCAATTGTGGTGAGGCCCACCCTACCTTCTCCCACTTGTGTATACACTACAACTTGAGGAAGCCATCCTCAACTTGAAACACCGGGATCATCTGTCTTTTCCTGAAGTGAGATGCCATGTTCGCTGTCTCACCCCTTTCACTGGCGTATTCTATGCTCGCGTGTTGCGTTCTACCTCTCCTCGTCCTTCCCACCTTACTCAGTCTCAACTGTTTCCAGGCCTTAGACCCGTATACGCCCACCGCCTCCTTCCCTGTTCCTTTACGTTCTGTCCCGAAGGGGCCCCCTCCTGGTTCTCCATTTGAAGTTTTCCTCCTTCCTACCCAGTCTGCCATGTCTCCTGTCTTCTTTCCCTTCTTTCCAGGGAAGAGTTGTCCTTCTAGCTCCTTGGTGGCCAGCCCGGCTTTGGTTTCAGGCGCTGCTTGCTCGGTGTCCAAACCCCGAGGGTCTTCCCGCGGCTCCCCCTCTTTCAGCAGATCGGTCCAGCCTGGTACGAGGCTGGTTCGTTCTTCTCCTCGAGTCTTCATGTCTGGAATTTCTGACTCGAGTCTATCATCACTTATATGGGGTGCAGGTGGCTTCGTTTTTTATTTTCCACCTGCGTGCTTTGTCTCGGCAGCAGTATGAAGTTTCTTGGCGGTCCTTATGGATTTTTCATATCACTGAGTAGGTATACTTCGGTCTCTGATAGGGTTGTGTTGTTCTTCCTTTCGTGGTTGTTCCAGGACCGTCATCTTATGCCGAATGCTGTCACCCTGTATCGTGCGGCTCTGGCAGAGCCGCCCCAGCCTGCTTTCAGTGTTGATGTTACTTCTACCCCATTCCTCAAGCTGTCTCGTGCGTTGTTTCACCTCTGTTCTGCTCATGCGCCTCCTGAGCTGTCCTGGTCTTTGGACCGGGTGCTCTCTTTTTCTCTCTTCTCCTCGTTTGTGGTGGCCCCTTCAGTTCAGGATTTTTTTCCAAGGCTCTTTTCCTGTAGGCACTGGCCTCTGGGGGTCGGTTCGGGGAGCTTCATGCTCTCCTCCGGCGCAGAGGTTTCAGCTCCTTCGGTCCTGGTGGTAGGTTTGTTCGGTTGCAGCCGTCTCCTTTTCTGGTGAAGAATGAGACTGCTTCTTTCCGGAAGGGTCCTTGGGTCATTGATGCTTGGTTGTTCAGGCTGGGGGTGCATCATGTGTTGTGTCCAGTTGCAGCTCTTCGCTGTTATTTGTGTTCCACTGCTTCAGTGGCCAGGGATGCGCCTTGGGTTGATCCGGTTTCCCTTCTTCCGTGTTCCAGGGCTCGGGTCTCTCAGGTCGTCCGCAGGGTTATTAAGTCTAGCCAGCCTGCGGTTTATCCTCGTGCCCACGACGTTCGTAGTTTGCTGCTTTGGCTGCCGTCTTTGGCAGCATGTCTTGAGTTGACATTCAGGCCCGGGGGTTTTTGGAGGTCAAACGGGGTTCTGGCTGCTCGCTAAATTGTCAATGTCCTTGGACCTGGTAGGGCCTGTGTTACATTGGGTCGGCGGTTGCAGCCAGTTGTCTCAACTTCGCGTTAAGGAGTGAGGACTGACTGTTTCCCGGGTAAGTCCCTGTTTTTCTTTGTCTTTGGGTAGGTAGCTCCTGGGAGCCAATGGGGCTCCCCCCCAGAAAGCAGCATTGAATGTAATGAAAGGCCATTTTCTTGGCGAGTCTTGTAGGCTCCCCAGCATCCCTCCCTCTGTTCTGTGGTGTATTTCACGTGTTTTTGACATCCAATCTAAGAACTGGTGCTTCGATCGCCAGAGAGAGGGTCTGGGGCTCCCCCTTTCCCCTCCGGGCGGGGGGGGGGGGAGTTTGTGCAGACAGTGGTGCGGCAATATGACGACGTCATGCCCGTTTGCTAATTTTCGTTTGGGGAGTTCTGTCCACTCATTCGACTTTTGTTAGCAATAGTTCCACCAGAATAAGGGTTTGTTTTTGGGCATCTTCCGCTCTGGGTGCCAGACCCGGTCGATGGCAGATATGGAATGTTCCCAACCACATGGGGGGGTTTCTATAAGCCATTGCTCCTCGTGCCTCTCTGAGGGGGCGAGGTTCTTGTTCGAGGTCCCCGGTAGGCAAGAATTCCATGCACATTGACTGATGCCAGAAAGTTATACATATCCATTCAGCCTGTATAGCTCCGGGGGAGCCTCCGGGATTTGGCCAGAAAATGGCGTTTCATTACATACAACACTGTTTTTTGTTTACAGACTTGGTTGCTTTAATGCAAGAACTGTCGATGATTGTTGGAGCAACGGATGCCGGACATCTTTTACAAGATGGAAGTATGTTACATGCTTACACACAGCAAAAAACTCCAGTCATGACTCCAGTGACTACTACTTCTAAAGGATGTGTATTTTGTAAGAACAATAACTACCACTCCACCTTCTATAAATCCCATTCATTAAAGGTAGCTGTCTTATTAAATCATCTTTTTAATCTTTAAAAATAAAATATAGTATTTAGCTAGAATTTATTATAAATGGTTTCTCATGACTATAAGCATATCAGTGATTTCTGTTTTGTTTATGAAGTTTTTATTTAATGAAAGGATATGGCATGATTAGTGCTGGTGTTATTTCTTGTTATATCTTGGTATTAATACAGTACATCTTTGAACTTTATTAGATGCTTAGTTGAGTAGAGCTCAAATTATTGATAAGAAGGTAGAGGAAAAAATACAAGCTAACTTTATTGGAGATAACATTTTAGTTTCCCATTCATTGGGGGACAGGAAGCCAGTTAGGCTTATCCAGATCCCCCTACCCCACCAAAGCCAACAACTGACCTTTCCCAGGATGCAACCCACAACAGTCGCCCAACTCCCAGATACAGAGGCTGGCCTGCTTTCCGAACCAATCGGGACTGAACTCTGCAAAAAAACCAGGTTTGTCTGGATAACGAGGTGTACCCTCTTGCCCACAAAAATTAATAACATGATGTCCAAAACTTTTGGATATAATTTGGTGCTCTTTGCTAGGTACTGTAACCTAAAGTCATGATAGTATAGGAGAGATATAAGTAAAAATAATAATGGTACATACCAAGGGTCCATGTGTTATTCTACAAATGACCTAGTAATGATGTTGAGATTAGGTTTCTATATGTACACACTCCTAAAATTTTGACATACTAGTCTGCTTCCTGCTCACATCTGAGGGGGAGTCCAGGTTGTTGCTTTGGTCCCCAGTAGGCCAAACTGAACTCCACAGCTGATTCATTCCAGTAGTTATGTGCGAACTAAGTGAGATAGCTTCAGGGAGCCACCAGGATATACCCAGAAATTTCCATTTCTTTACATTCAGCACTGTTTTTTTATGCACCAAAATGAACCACAAAGCAATTTATTCGGCTTTGTTGCTTGTTAGAGTATTGTGATGGCTCTTACTTGGGACTGTAGAGAATATACAAGGTTGTTTCACAGAACTTTATTGAGTGAGGTAATAAGATAAGTCCAGCCCACCGAGGTCCCACCTGCTCTAATCCTGGCTAAGTACTGGTGCCGTCCACTTGAGCAGGCACCCATCGGCTCTAAGGTGTTTGACGTCAGAGACCTACCGCCTCAAGATTGGCTATACCGTCTGCAATTTAAAGTCTGACAAATTCTTGTGGGTGTGAAATTGAAATCCAAGCACAGCACCAACCGACACCGGGGGTGGTGTCGGTGGCAGCCCCACAGCAGTGTGTGGCTCTGGCAAAGGAAAACAAACAAAACAAGGGCCCGAAACCTGTCGTTATTATAAATGAGGTACAGTACCTGTGAGCACGGGATATCGGGAAGAACAAATGGAACATGTAAGTACGATCACCCTAGAAAGTAAAGAATCCTCCTTAGTACAGGTAAATACTCTGAAAGCTATGAATTTTTTCACCCAGAACTTTGCAAGAAGTCCTTAGATAGGAAAGAGTGCTTGAATATGGAATGTCCAGCTTACATATAAAGGGTACCAGGCTAATAAGATCAACAAACCGCCTCGAGGAAAGCAGCCAAACAGGCTGCTTACCACTACTACTTACCACTACTTACCAGGAGGATTTTTTAGCAAGAGGACGAGAAGAATGGCTAAAAATATCCAGACTCTACCACCAACTCGGTCAAATGCTGGAGAGGACGCAAACACAGTGGCCTCCTTACCAGAGCCTCAGATAGTAACACCATGTAAAGCATCCAGCACTTACACAAACATAACATCATTTTTATTTGCCAACATTCAGGGTATAAAAACATGCAAATCTAACAAAGTGCAATTCATAGATGGCCTCCTACATGAGGCAAATGCAGTGTTTGCAGCCCTAACAGAAACTCTCACCAAGGACTACCATGATGGTGAAATAGTACAATGTTTTCAGATGTGACAGGAAACACTGGCTGCAGGGTGGGGTCAGCCTCTACACCAAAGACACACTCATCTGTACTGAGCTGCTAAACACCACAAATGATATGGTGGAAGTGCTGATAATCAAAATAGAGATCTTAAATGTAGTTATTGTCCTAGTATATAAGTCACCGGAGGCAAATCATCGCCAGTTTAACCCTTAGACTGCGCAATACATATATACTGTACAGGGGTACCTCGGTTTAAGAGTTTAATCCGTTCCTGGAGACGGCTCGTATTCCGAAAATTCGTATTCCGAAGCTAATTTCCCCATAAGAAATAATGGGAAATGAATTAATCCGTTCCCGACTACCCCAAAAACCCCACATCAAACTAAATTTTTATACCTAATTCATCTAAATAAACCTACAAAACTATGTTCAAGTTATTACTTACCTTGCTGTTAAATGCTGAAGGCATATGGAAGATGGTGAGGAGGGGGGGAGGAGGAGAGGAGTTACTGTTTGGAAGGGGAGTCCCCTTCCATTATCACATCAGGCAGTGAGGACCTTTCTGGTGTGCACTCCCTGGCACGTTTTATCTGAGTGCCACTAGGTCCTGGTTGTGGCTCACTGCTCGATTTTCTCACCACAAATCTGTCCATGGAAACTTGCTTTTCCCTTCTTCGCAAGCTGTCTTTGTAGTAAGGCATCACATGTCTGTCATTGAAAAGATTAAGGCAACGGCCTACTACAGCTTTCTCTGGGTGAGTCTTTTCAACAATTATTTGAATCTCTTCCCACATCTGACACACCTTCCTAATTTCTGCAGAAGGGACATTCGCTACTGCCTCATCCTCCTCCACTGTAGAATCATCAGCTGCATTGTCTTGCTGTTCCTGTTGAAGGGCTTGGAGTTCTTCGGTGGTCAGTTCTTCATTGTGTTCTTCCACCAACTCCTCCACATCATCATCATCCAATTCCAAGCCCATTTGCCGGCCCAGAGTAACAATTTCGTCAACAATAGGCGCATCATTTACAGGCTCAAACCCCTCAAAGTCTAGTTCTCTCACACATTCAGGCCACAATTTTCTCCAGCCAGAGATCAGGGTTCTTTGAGTCAATTCTTGCCAGGCTTTGTCAATGAGTTTTAAAGCACTAATGTTAAAATGGTGTTTCCAGAACTCTTTGAGAGTGAGGTTTGTGGCTTCAGTCACTTCAAAACATTTCCGGAAAAGTGCCCTTTCATAAAGTTTCTTAAAATTCGCTATGATTTTCTGGTCCATAGGCTGAATTAGAGTGGTGGTGTTAGGAGGAAGGAATTTAACTGTGAGGAATTTATTGTATCTGGGCAACAAATCATCTTCCAAGCCTGGAGGATGAGCAGGAGCATTGTCGAGGAGAAGCACGGCTTTGAGTGGCAAATGTTTCTCCTGCAGATATTTTTCTATGGCAGGGCACACCACTTCATTCACCCACTCCGAAAAAATAAGCCTAGTCACCCATGCTTTTTTATTAGCCTTCCACATCACACACAAATGGGTTTTCTGCACTTTATACTGTTTGAAAACCCTTGGATTTTCAGAATGATACACTAGCAAGGGTTTAATTTTCAAATCGCCACTCGCATTTAAACACAGCACAAGCGTAAACCTATCTTTCATAGGCTTGTGTCCGGGCAAGGATTTTTCCTCCTTGGTAATGTATGTCCTCTTAGGCATTCTTTTCCAAAACAGTCCTGTTTTGTCACAGTTAAACACTTGTTGCGGTAGGTATCCCTCAGCCTCAGCAAACTCTTTAAATTCCTCAATAAATCTTTCAGCTGCTGGTTTGTCTGAGCTGGCTGCCTCCCCATGCCTTGTCACACTATGGATACCACTTTTTCTAAATTTTTCAAACCAACCCCTGCTTGCCTTAAACTCTTTTGTATCTGCATCACTCGTTGCAGGGGTTTTCTTTAGAAGGTCTTCGTGCAATACCATGGCTTTCTCGCAAATCATGGCCTCCGAAACACTATCACCCCTTAATTCCTTGTCGTGTATCCAAATTAATAACAACTTTTCTACTTCTTCAAGTATTTGTGGTCTTTGTTTCGTCATTGTTCTTATGTCTTTTGCCACTTTAACACTCATAATCTCATTTTTCTTCTTAAGTATAGTGCATATTGTTGATGTGGCTTTGTTGTACTGCCTACAAAGTTCAATAACACGTGAACCGTTCTCATGCTTCCGAATGATCTCTTGTTTCTCCTCTATTGTCATCCTCACATGGACTTTCTTGCCTTGATCCTTACCACTGGCTTTCTTGGGACCCATGGTGAGATATATAATAACAAATTGTATAGTCAAATGACCAAAAATCCAACAGAACACTGAAAATCCGGGTGAAGAATTGATGTGGGATAGTCACTGGGTGGGAGACAATGGTGAACTGACGGGCGGAGGGGCGACGATCGCCGTATCACCACGCGCTAGGTCGGCCTGAACGCGTATCAACAAACTCGCGTTCCGAGGTAACCCTCACCTTCCGAGACACATTTTCCGAGGAAATCCGGCTCGTATTCCGAAAAACTCACATACAGGGACACTCATATTCTGAGGTACCACTGTATATGATTTGAGTAACAAAACTGAAACCTTGCAATGCATTAATAGCTGTTTTCGTGTCTAGCGCTATAATTTAAACGCTGCCACTACCCCGGGCGTGGGATAGTGGTAGTCATTGGCGAGCCGCAGCCGACCATAAACAAACGTCACCTGGGGAAAAAATCCAGTGTAGGCCACCATTGTGTACAGGCCTCAGCTACCCAGCGGACACCATGGCGAGTGCATCAAGTTCCATCGACCGACCTCGTTCAACAAGGCGTTCATCGCGACCTCTGACCGAGGATGAAATTAATAAGAATTTGTTCCTGGATGGTGATGAATCTGATATTGACGACTCCGACATTGATCATGACTACACACAGCCCTCAGATGTAGATACGACCGACGATGAGAGTGAACATGCTGGTTCCATGAGGCCTAGGCCTAATATCTCGCCCATGCCTCCTCGCCCTCATTCGACCCCCCCTCCTTCGTGCCAGACCACACAGTTCATGTGCTACATTGCAAGATATTGATGTTTTGGTCAACGAGTCTGAGGAAGGTGAATCATTTTCCGGTTTTAGTAACTTAGAATCAGAAAATAGTTTTGGTGCCACTAGTGCCAGTGGAGTGTGTGGTGTTGCCAAGTGACATTTTGTCGTGTCAGCAGCATCTGGCCATGCCATGCGGCACCGCATGGGGACGCTGATGGACAAAAACCCTCAACATAGTGATTTTGCTAGACCTGCTTCAGCTCCTGGTCACATGATTTCCTCGCCGTGGTGCCGCTATTGGCTCTCGAAAGACACCAGGTGTTTTTGTGTGGAGTGATGGGACAGATTTTGTTCCACAAATTCCTGTCTTTGATAATTCAGATGTTGGGATTACAGACCGTTTCCCTGATACAGGTCCCGATATGTGTGAAATTGACTACTTTACTGCATATTTTGATGAGATGCTCATGGAATATATTGTTCAGAAAATTAACAAATATGCAGCTGATCTCATTGATGAGGAGGAGGAGTCCGATTTTTCACGTTTACAGTGATGGAAAGATACAACTGTAAATGAAATGTGTGTGTTTTTGGCACTGTGTATGTTGATGAAACATTGTGTCAAACACGTACTCGACCATTATTGGAGCAAAGACTGTACTGTTCCAATACCAATGTTTGGCAAATACTGTATATGTCTCGAGACCAATTTTCGATAATCCTCAGGTGTCTTCATTTTGCAAATGATGAAGAGAAGAATGATGATGATAGACTTTGGAAGGTAAGGTACGTCCTGAATGAACGTATTGGAAAGTACTTGGGTTTAAACGTACAAGTTCAGAATCTGGTGATTGACGAATCCCTTGTGCTTTTCAAAGAACGTCTTGCCTTCAAGCAGCATATTTCCTCCAAACGTCACCTATTTGGATTGAAATTCTTTGTACTCTGTGACCGTGAAACAGGAATTGTGTTACACATGATAATGTATACGGGTACAAATGTAGACATTCCTGCTAATGACCCATATGGCTTCTCGGGTAGTGTTGTGAAGTCACTGCTTGCACCATATCTGAACAAGGGCCACATATTATACACAGATAACTATTATACCAGTCCATTGTTAACTAGGTTCTTGATTGATAATAGAACTGGAGTGTGTGGCACAGTGAAGGCAAAACGAAGGGAAATGCCAGTGTTTCACACTGCTATGCAGGTTGGTGATTGTGAGTTTAGAAAAACAAGTGCAATTCTTTCAGTGTGGTGGAAAGACAGGCGTGAAGTGAACATGTTGACCACCATTCAAGCTGGTACTGTACAATGTTGGACAGTGGCAAGGTGAACAGAACAACAAAACAAATAATCTATAAGGCAGATTGTGTCTTGGACTATAACATCAACATGCGTTTGGTGAATAAATGTGATATGATGATGGGGGCAGTGGAGTGTGTAGGGAAAATAGTGAAGTGGACCAAGAAAATGTTTTTCCACCTTGTTGTAACAATGCTGAATAGTTACAATATGCATCTTGTCAAAACAGGTGGTAAACGAATTTTCCGTGTGTTCAGTTTTACTGTAGTGACACAATTACTAGAGAAGTTTGGCAAAGCAATTCCTGGCATACAGAGGCTCATTCTGAGCCCTGTATTGCACCATGCTCCCGCACCCAGGCTCGCTTTCAAGGATGCCTTTGTCGCACACAATCTAAGGTATTTACCACCAACTGGAAAGCGTGCAGTAGGCTAGCGTGAGAGCATTGTATGCAAGACAACAACAAAGAGGGAATAGAACCATAAAATGGTGATGACTTGGTATACAGCGTGTCAGGTCCCTCTGTGCTGTGTCAAATGTTTTGACGAGTATCACAGTCTTGATGAACTCTAAATGTCAAAGACTGGTGCAAAAACATGTAAATACAGAATAAGTAGGTGTAAATAGTGAAAATAAATCATAAGAAATTGTATATTTTATTGAAAAAAAAAGACATTTTTGTGCAAATACTCGTGACACTAATATGTGGATACAATATACATTGACAACAGTTGTATAATAAATCATCAAGCGAGAACATATTGAACTACACCAGTGAAAAAAAATGGTGTAAAATATGGAATAGATACTGTAAATAATACAGCAAAAATAAATTCGCAGCAACTCTGGCTCTTTCTCCGCCGCCTCTTGACTCCGCCCGGGCACACCACGCTCCAGCGACGATTAATCGTGACGTCATTGGCCAACTTCTCACCTCATTTATGTCAATTGTAAGTACAATTAAATTTTTTTATTATTTTTTCCGTGCTCGGGGAACACAAACGCATTAACCCTTGTTTTGCTAAGGGCTAATTAGCCTTTATCACCCATGGGCACATACCAAAAAAAAAAAAAAAAATAAAAAAAAAAATAAAAAATTCTGTGGGGAGCCCCTATGGCTCCCCGGAGCTTACTAGGCTGATATGCTAATGACAGACTTTGGGATCAGTCATGTATATGGAGTTCTTTGGGCCTATCGGGGACCACGAGCCAGAACTTGGCCCCCTCTAGAGAGGCAAGGGGAGCAATGGCCTATAGAAACCCCCGTGTGATTGGAAGCATTCTATGTCTGCCATCGACTGGGTTAGGCACCCAGAAAGGTAAGCATCCCAAAACAAACCCCTATTCTGATGAAAATTGCAACCAAAAGCCGAACGAGTGGATAGAACTTCCCCAAACAAAAACGACCAAACTAGTATGACGTCACCTGTCATCGCGCCGCTGTCTGCGCAGCTTCCCCCCTCCCCGGGAGGGGGAAGGGGGAGGCCCAGACCCACCGCGCCAGCGATCCACACCCCCAGTTCTTGAGGCTGATGCTATCAGCTCGGTTGTGTGCTTTGGCTGCAGTCTTTTTGCGGCACTGTACTTAGTGTGTGGTGGCTGTACTCCAGGGGTGCGAGAGCCAGGAGTTAATCTTCAGTACTCAGGGCTGCATGCACCTAGGGTTCCCTTCTCTAGGTGCCTTGTAAGTACTACCCTTGGAGCTTGGGGTTACCTTCCACAAGTTCCTCAGGGTCGGCCTCTGTGGATCCGTTTAACTGCTCGGTTTTTCGGCCGCCCTTTGGGTACTTGGGTGTTTTGTCTCCCTCGTTTACCTTAGGGTACGAGGCAGTTTTTGCACTGGTATGGGATGCAGGGTTCTGCGCAGCTTGTTGTCACCTATTACAGTGGTAGGCTCTGTTCCTTGGGGTACGTTGTCCTCTTGTGGGGTTTTGTTTTTGCTTTTGCCTTGGTGGGGGGTTCTGCCCTACTTGCCACTGGTGTTTGGCCTCATCCTGATAATTGGTGGTGCCCCTGCTTGGTCCCCGTGAGTGTACACGTTCCTGGGGTTCAGCTGTAGACAGTTTGTTTGGTAGTTTTGGGCGCCGGTTTGCAGGCGCCTGGGTTTACCTGAGCGCGAGTCCTCTTCAAGTAAACTCTCAGGACCCTGGGAATCCCCTAGGGGATGCGTGAGTCCGATGGATGTGACCCCGGAGTCCCTCCTCGCTTCATACGAGTTTGAGGGTTGTTCGGTCCCTTTGTCTCAGGATGATCCTCACTGTTTTTGCCTCCATCACGCAGTCTGTTGGGTTGGTGACACTTTCGACCCGAAGTCCTGTGAGTTTTGCTGCTTGCTGATGACTCAATTTACCCAATCTGTGGATGATCATCTTTGGGTACAGCTTGCGCAGGCATTGCATTCTGGGTTTTATTTGTTGCAACGTGCTCGGTTGGCTGCTCACCCGGATGCCCTGTGGCTGCCCAGTTTTGCTTATAGGGACCCGGACTTGGGGGTGGGGGTCGTTTCGACCCTGGTTCAGTCCGCACTCCTCGTCCTTCCCCTCCTGTTGTTCGTTCTGGTCCACCTCCCATGCTTCCGGCCCCGAAACGTATGAGGGTTTCGGAGTCGGGGCAGGGGTTAGTTGGTCTTTAGACACGGGCAGCCTCAGGGGATGCCCCTTCCGGTGTGGCGACGGAAGCATTCGAGTCTAGATCCTTGGCTGAAGCCTCTGGGTCTGACCAGTGGGCCCCCCTTCTGTCCGCATTCTACGGCTGCGCCGGCCTTGTCTGGTAGGGACAGTGCTTGGGGTCCTCCCCAGCAGGACTCGGCCCTGGGTCTTGCTGAGGAGGACCTTGGGGCTGGGGAGGGGCTGACTTGGGGAACTTGGGCCCCGCTGGACCCCGCCTGGGTTTTTCTGCCCTCTGAGCGGGGCTTACTGTTACAAGGAGTGGGGTTTTCTTTTCCCTCTCTGGGTACAAGTTGGATGTGGTATCTGCCCCTTTCCCTGGTTTGTTTTTGTTTCTTCCCGGGTTCTTCGGTTCTGTCTTTCTGGAGGTTTTCGGCTTAGCGCATCCAACCTGCTGCAGTACGGGCGGCCTCTGCGGCAAACCTCCTGCATGACCCGGATTATGCCTTGGCGTTGAATCCCTCGGCTTTCAGGTTTGGGATTTCGTTCCCTTTCTGGCTCCGTTATGAGGTTCCGGATAATTCGCCAAATTCCCCGTTCGGGAATGGGGAATTTGGCGGTAAAACAGGGTCCTTGGCTGTTCGTTACCTTGTACACGTTCCTGGGCCCAGTCGGGCCTGTGTCGCTTTGGGTCGGCGGATGCGGCCTGTTGTCTCGACTTTGGGTTGAGTAGTGTGCGGCGACCGCCTCCCGGGTCAGTCCCTATTCTTTACCTCTGTGGGTAGTTAGCTCTGGGGAGCCATAGGGGCTCCCCCCAGAAAACCAGCGTTGAATATAATGAAACGCCATTTTCTGGGTGAGTCACGGAAGGCTCCCCAGATTCCCTCCCTCCCCTCCCGGTCGGCGATTTTTCGCGTGTTTTGACAACCAGCCTCAGAACTGGGGTATGGATCACCAGAGTGGTAGGTCTGAGGCTACCCCTTCCCCCTCGAGACAGCCAGAATGAGACTTCCCCAGACAGAAGAATGAGACAGCCAGCTTCTGTAGGAGTCCATTGGTGGTAGATGGTTGGTTGGTTAGGCCTGGGATGCATCATATGTTGCGTCTGGTGGCGGCTTTCTGCCGCTACCTGCAGGCCACTGGTTCTGAGATGGTGGATGCTCTTTGGGTGGATCCGGTTTCCCTGGTTCCCCTGTTCCAGGGCTTGTGTGTGTCAGGTTGTCTGCAGTGCCATAAAGTCCACCCAGCCTGCAGTTTACCCACATGCCCATGACATACGGAAGTATGCAGTGCTCACTATGGTATTTGGGAACATGTCTTGGGTTGACATCCGGGCATGTGGGTTTTTGAGGGCGAACAGCATCCTGGCTGCCAGGTATCTTGTGAACGTTCCGAGCCCTCTCTGGCCTTGTGGTGCTTTGGGGCGTCTTGTCGTGACCATCAGTCTCTACTTCATCTTAAGACCTGCAGTACTGCTACCATATGGGTAAGTCCCTGTTTTTACTTCTCTGTGGGTAGTTAGCTTCAGGGAGCCGATGGGGCGCCCCCAGAAAACCAACGTTCAATGTAATGAAGTGCCATTTTCTGGGCGAAGCCCAGGAGGCTCCCTAACACTTGTGACTACAGTTGGCAGTTTTGGCTTCAAATTAGGCCTCGTACTAAGGGGGCAAGTAGCCGGCTTACCTGGGCGGGCACTCCCTCCCCCTTATAAGAGGGGGGGGTGGATATGCTAACAAGCGGGAGTACTAGTTGAGGGGCAAGGTTGCCAGTTTTGGTTATTTTCTGATACTTTTCTTTCCTTTTAGCAGGCGTTTCTTTGCTCTTTCTGGCTGTAGGTTGCATTTTACTGACTAGTTGTTTGAATTGACTCGCCTATCTTTCTGGGTACCCACCCTGGTCGTTGGCAGAATATGACATAGTTTAAATGTAGAGTGATCGTACGCCATTGCTCCTTGCCCCTCTGAAAGGACCAAGTTCTAGTGCTGGCTCCCGGTAGGCATAAGAACTCCAAGTGACTGATGACCTCAGATTAATATAGTGCACATCAATTCAGATAGCTTCAGGAAGCCTCCAAGGCTTCGTCCAGAAAATGGGATTTCATTACATTCAACTCTGGTTTTTGGACTTCTCCGGTAAGAGTTCTGCTTATCCAGATGTCTGGCTTATGTGGTGAGGAATAATTTTCATATACTGTGGATAAGTGAGCTTAGACAATTCATCTTTATTTGGAGAGCGGTTTTATGATACACATACTGGACTACCAAAGTAGTTAATTTTTGTCTTTGTTAATTTTTCAATAATACACCTTACAACTTAATTTCAACAGGATGAACGTGGTCATTGTCAGTGTCCTGTGTTGAGGCTATATGTCTGTCCTCTCTGCAGTGCTACTGGTGATTTTGCTCACACATTGAAATATTGTCCACGAAATACTGTGACTAGAGGAGACCCAATCTCAGCAGGCCTTCCACCTGGGAAGGTCACAAATTGGAGGGAAGTAGCAAATAGAATGTTGGGACGATATAATTCA
The DNA here is from genome assembly GCF_040958095.1 of Procambarus clarkii. NCBI lineage: Eukaryota > Metazoa > Arthropoda > Malacostraca > Decapoda > Cambaridae > Procambarus > Procambarus clarkii. The sequence goes on along the minus strand of NC_091159.1, from coordinate 49,303,639 downwards.
AATCACTGATATTTTGCAATATTGTTGACCACTTGTTGACTGGAATGCAGTATTAAATATTGCCATCTACACCAGACTACCTTCATGTTGTTATTTAAGCACTACATTGAACCACACGCACCTGGAAGGACAAATTTCATGACTACTATTGTTATGCATCATTTATTTAATGGCCTTTTCATAGTGTACATATACTTTCATAGTCACAAATTTAACAAATATTTTATGTAGGTTTAATAATAATCAGTGTTAATACCTGAAAATTTAAAGAATCAAAATATAAATTGACTTCTATAATCATGACAAGATATTTAAGACCATTGCAATAAATTTGATTTTTATTCATGTTGATTGCCTCTACTAGATGTCCTAAATATGTAGTTATCTGTATTTTTAATATAAGTATTTATGGAAAGATATGGAATATAGTTTTATAGTATATAGTTGAAAAAGATGGTATTTTTGTAATGTCTGGAAGCTTGATAACATAATTTTAATATTTTGTTTTTAATGTCCTCACGGATATTATGGTGATATAGAACAGTAAATGGAAAATTTGTTGAATCATTACATAATGAAACTTTTATACAAGTGTATTAAGTTTTGTTGAAAGAATATTTCTGAATTATGAACTTATGTATATTTGCTTTTTGATAGATGTTTATGTGTAGGTAGATCTACATATGTTGCAATAGTGGTATTTATAGTATTTTGTTGTTAATTCATTCTTGCATTTATTAGAATGCAAATGCAGCTGTCCTCTGTAGTGGTCATGGAATCCTCTATATTTGGTTAAGAGACAATTTTTACTTGACTGTATAATGTCTTTTAATATCAAAATACACAAAATTGGTTCACATTTTTATAGTGTATGTAAAATTTCATAATTTACATATTATTGTATATTGTAATATGTGATTATAGTGATGCTGTGATAATTCATCAGTACATTGTTGATCTTTCTTAAATACCACATCAAAGATTATGCTATATTAAGTTGTTTAACTTAGTGTGAGAAATCTTTATGGTCAAATAGGATGTTAAACGATTGACTAACACATAAGGAAATTTTTTGTAATGCTTTTGACATTATTTGTTTAATGACAATCATAGGAAAAATTACTGTACACCAAGTTACTAATGGAAATATATTGCTCCCAATCATCTTCAATTAATATACTGTGCTTGGTACACTTTTTGATAATATATAGAAGGATATCAATTGAAAATATATAACACAATAAATTTATAAATGCAGAAAACAAATTTAAGACAAATCTTAGAGCACAAGATTGGCAAAAAGCATAAATTTATCTACTTAAACCCTTATTTGTAATATTTATTTAGAAAATGCTTTTGATGTATTCCATATCCTCACTATACCTTACTAGTTTAAAGGAATAAAATAAAAATTTTTGTCTTATTGGAATTACAGTACGGATACTGTGTGTCTTTGTGAAATGCATATTGGCTAAACTTTATTTATTTTTGATGGTTGTATAATCTACTTGTAAAGGGTACCTGAATTATTTTTAAGAGATTTCTTTATTTGTTATTGCTGCCCTGACATTAATTGATATACAGATAAAATACTATAAAAAGTTTTCTCCATGTATTGTAAGAGCTTAGTAATTTGGAATTAAAAATGGCAGAAAACTACTGTTTGATCAGCATAACCTCTCATATCTGCAAGCTCATGCAGAAAATTGTAAGGGAGAGAAAAATTCACCATCACTGTGTACAATTAATTGTGGAGGTGGGGTCCCTCGATTGTTTCAAACGTGGGTTGGACATGCTTATGAGTGGGATTGGGTGGTTATAAATAGGAGCTGCCTCGTATGGGCCAATAGGCCTGCTGTAGTTACCTTTGTTCTTATGTTCTTCTTATGTTCTTAATCTAGTAAAATCAACACAATATAGGTTTCTTATAAATAGAACCTGCCTTACAAACCTGCTCACATTTTTTGGAAATGGTAAACAGCTACTGAAACAAAGGACTTCTAGTAGATGCAGTATACATGGACTTTGCTAATGATTCTGAGGACATTGGAAATAATATGCTTGACTGATATTTCTGGAGCCTGGAGTTATTAGGCTAATGTGCAAATCATTAGAGTGGGGCATTAGTCTATGGGGTTCAGCCTACCAGGGACCATGAGCCAGAACCTGGCCCCCTCAAAGAGGCGCAGGGAGCAGTGTCCCTGGAACCCCCCCCTCCCCCCTTTCCCTGTGGTTTGGGATTTTCCTTATCTGCCATTGACCTGGGCTAGGCACCCAGAAAGGTACACATAGAAAAAACGAGGAAGAGATATTTGACATTCAGTACCTTCCTCTCTTAGGTAAAAGTGACCAGGTCTTTTTGGGAATAACGTATACAATGCGTTATAATCTGGAAGATAATGAGGTTGAAGCTGTTGAAAAGCCTGATTTCAGGAGAGGTCATTATGGGGAACTCGGACATTTCTTTAAGAAATTTGACTGGAAAGACTTGCTCTTAGGACATGAAGTAAATGAGATGTATGTCAAGTTTTGTGAAATATTTGATAAAGGCACACAAAAATTTATACCAAAGCAGAGATGCAGAACTAGGAAAAAGGATTGGTTCAACAGAAATTGCGAGAGGGCCAGAGGCCAAAAGAGACAGAAATGGAATCAATATAGGAAGAGGCCAGGCCCCCAAACATACCAGCGATACACAGATGCGAGAAACAACTACACGGCAAGAGGAGAGAGGCAGAAATAAATTTTTAAAAGGGGATTTCAGACAAATGTAAAACAGAACCAGGTATTTTCTATAAATTCATAAACAACAAATTGCAGGTAAAGGATAATATTCAGAGGTTGAAAATGGGAAATAGATTCATGGAAAATGAAAAGGAAATGTGTGAAAAATTAAACAAAAAGTTCCAAAGTGTGTTTGTACAAAATGAAATCTTCAGGGAACCAGACACAATAAGAATTCTAGAGAACAACATAGAGCACATAGAGGTGTCTAGAGATGAAGTGGAAGGAATGCTCAACGATCTAAATAAGAACAAAGCAGTTGTTATAGATAGTTTCACCATGGGTTCTGAGAGAATGTGCACCTGAGCTCAGCATTCCACTTCAACTGATTTTTCAAGCATCCCTGTTTACAGGAGTTGTAGCTGATATGTGGAAAAAGGCTAACATAGTTCCAATCTACAAAAGTGGGTTGTTAACCAGAATAGGGGTTTGTTTTGTGGTGCTTAACTTTCTGGGTGCCTGTCCCGGTCGATGGCAGATATAGAATGCTTCAAATCACATGTGCAATTCTATGGGCCATTGCTCCCCATGCCTCTCTGAGGGGGCCAGGTTCTGGCTCGTGGTTCCCGGTAGGCCTAGAACTCCACCCACATCGACTGATGCAAAATAGTTAGGGTATCCATATCAGCCATGGATAGCTCCGGGAGCCTCCGGGACTCGCCCAGAAAATGGCTTTTCATTACACTCAACGCTGGTTTTTTGGACATTGCTGTTTGCTAGTCTGTGGTGGTGCAGTCTCTGTGGGCAGCTTCGTCTTGTTGCCGTCCTATGTCAAACTTGTTAGTCCTCCGGGGGGCTCGTGGGGAAGGCCTTCCCAGAAGGGTCGTGCCAGAGCTCGGGGTTCTTCTGTCGTGGTGGGTTAGTAATGCCGGCTTAGTGCCTTCTGTTATGTTCGGCGGGAGGATCGCCCTACATGCCATTTCGGTTCTCGTAGGTGCATCTGTTCTTTCGCGGGCCTCTTCTACTGTGCTTTGTCAAAGTAGTTTGGGTGTGGTTGATACGACTTTGTTCCACTAGTGGGTTCTTGCCTGTTCCGGTCCCGACACAGGACTGTGCAAACTTCCGATTCATTCTGGTCTTGTCCCGTCAGGTTTGGGGTTTTTTGCCCCTCCTTCAGATAATTACACTGTCCCAGGTCCGTCTTCGGTTGGAGCCGGACGATTGGATGGTGTTCCTGGAGCTCGTGGATGTGTCATGGCACATCCCGATTCATTCTCGGTTCTGGGACTGGTTCGGTTTTGTTGTGGGGCGTCAGGGTTACCGTTTTCTTTGTCTTCCATTCGTTTTGTATGTGGTGCCTCGTGTTTTCATACGCCTTACTCAGGTCGTGGTGGCATTCTGGCCTTCTTCGACGACTGGCTGGTTTGGACCCCTAGCCAGTCCGAGTATCTGCTCGCCAAGGATTTGGTTCTTTCCCAGCTCGCCCCTCCAATATTTTCCAGTTTCCAGAACAACCTCTTATGTGGAACTCTGTCAAAAGCCTTTTTTAGGTCCAGATAGATGCAGTCAACCCAACCATCTCTCTCCTGTAATATCTCTGTTGCTCAATCATAGAAACTGAGTAAATTCGATACACAGGATCTTCCAGATTGAAAACCATACTGTCTGTCTGATATTATATCATTTCTCTCCAGGTGTTCTACCCATTTAGTTTTAATTATTTTTTCCAATATTTTGACTATTACACTTGTCAATGATACCAGTCTATAATTATGTTGTTCAAAGGTTAAGTTGCTTAGGTTGCTCAAAGGTTTGTGCTGCAGCCTGAACTTTGCCATGATGGTCTATCTGCTGGGTTGGGTGTGGCTTCGTTGGCTGTTCTGGTTCCTTCGGGGACATCCCTTCCACCTCACGCGCAACCGCTGGGTTCAGCCTCCGGGGGCTTTGCGTCAGTTGGTGAGTCGCTGGATTCTTATTAGTTTTTTTGGGGGGTTCAGTGCCTTGGTGCCTACCCGAACCCCTCGCTCGACGTGTTCATGGACGCGTCGTCTCTTGGCTGGGGCTTTGTGACCAGCACACACCAGACCAGTCTGGGATAGTGGGCTCCGTCCTACCGTTGGGCTCACAGCACTGTGCGGGAGTTTGCGACTGTGTGGATGTCGCTCCAGAGGGTTCGGGTCGCTCGTGGATCGACGATCCGGCTCCATTTGGACTGTTCCCCAGTGGCTCATTGCCTGAACCAAAGGGGTTTCGTGCAGTCCTTGGCTCTTTGGGGTTTGTCGTTTTGCATGACTCATCTGTTGAGTTCTCGGGGTTTGACTTTCCTGGCGGTTCACGTTCGGGGGGTGTCCAATGTCCTAGCGGATGGCCTGTCTTGGTTCATTCCCCTGTCCATGGAATGGACGGTCGACGCCAACTCGTTCAGTTTGCTCTGCCGGACGTTCGGGGCTCCAGACGTGGATCTCTTCGCGTCAGCGTGGCCGAGGCGGCTCATGGTATATGTGGCGCCCTTCCCCTGACTGCGAGGCCGTTGGGGTCGAATTCTTCAGGCAGGATTGGGCGAGGTGAAGTTACCTGTACCTCCTTTCCCCGGTTCTGCTGTTGCTCCATGTTCTGGCTCACTTAGAAACTTACCAGGAAAGAGTTGTCCTTTTGGCTCCTTGGTGGCTGGCCCAGCCTTGTTTTTAGGCGCTGCTTGCTCAGTGTCTGAACCCGAGGGTCTTCCCGCAGCTCCGCCTCTTTCAGCAGATCGGTCCAGCCCGGTACGAGGCTGGTCCATTCTTCTCCTCAAGTCCTCGTATCTGGTGTTTCTGACTCGAGTCTATCGTCACTTGTATGGGGCGCAGGTGGCTTAGTTGTTGGTCTCCCACCTGCGTGCTTTGTCTTGGTGGCAGTATGAAGTTTCCTGGCGGTCCTTCCAGTTTTCCTATCACTGTGTAGGTGTACTTCATTCTTTGATGGGGTTGTTTTGTACTTCCTTTCGTGGTCATTCTTGGACCATCATCTTATGCCACATGCTGTCGCCTCGTATTGTGCGGCACCGGTGGGGTCGCTTCTGCTTGAGTGCGGTATTGATATTACTTCTGCACCATTCTGCAAGCTCTCTCCTGTGTTATTTTACTCTGCTGATGCGCCTCCTGAGCCGTCCTGGTCTTTGGACCGGGTTCTCTTTTTTTTTTCTCTCTTGGTTTGTAATGGCCCCTATGGTTTGGATATTTTTCTTCGGCTCTTTTTCCTGTTGGCATTGGCCAACAGGAATGTCGGCCAATCTGGGGGTCGGGTTGGGGAGCTTCATGCTCTCCTCCAGCGCAGGGGTTTTTGCTCTTTTGGGCCTGGTCATAGGTTTGTTTGGTTGCAGCCATCTCCTTCTTTCTAGCGATGTATGAGTCTGCTGCTTTCCAGAGGCGGTCCTTGGGTTGTTGATGCTTGGTTGGTCAGGCCTGGGGTGCATCATGTGTTGTTTGGTTTTGTCTTGGCCTCTCTGGCTGTGGCTGCACTTTGGATTGGCCGGGTTCCCTTCTCGGCCTATTACAGGGTTCGTGTCTCCCGGGTCATCCGCAGGGTCCTTTGGTTTTGCAGATTGTCTTGATTTTGTCTCCGCGGCCCGGTCATCGACTAGGCCTGCCTGGTTGCCTGGAGGGTCCTTCCCTCTTTTCCTAATCTTTGGTGATAAGGGGCTCCTCCCAGAAAACCATTAACATTGACTGATGCTTCGGTCTTGCGTTTCTTTTCCCTTCTCGAACTGTCTTCGGCCTGGATTGAGGAGGATGTGAAGACATTGAGTGCCAGGCGTTCGTCCGGTGTGCTGGCCTCGGCAGCTCGGGCGCTGGCTGCGATGTTGAAGTTGTTTGCACCTCTCCTGAAGGAAGTGGTGTCTCTGTTCTTTGCTTTTCGTCTCATGTGCTGTCAGGCTATGCTCTTGCTCTCTTTGGAATCCGCTTGGGTACTGGCTCATAGGTTTTCATCACCATTTTGTCCGTTGCTATTTGAGTCTAGTTGTCAGACTTGTTGGTTCTCCGGGGTGGCCGTTCTCGGACTTCTCAGAAGGGTCGTGCTAGGGCTCAGGGTTCTGCTGGTCGGCGTGGGCCATTGGTGCCAGCTTCTGAGCTGGCTCTGTCTTCGGAGGCAGTGTCATCTAGTTGGCACGATGATCGCTCTGTTCATCGGTCGGCTTCTCGTAAGGAGCGTCGGTCCTTTCACAGTTCAACTAGTTGATAGGGCCATGGGGGGAAAAGCTCGCTCTGTTTGCTCATGCTTGGTCCCACAATTCGTGGGAGTTTCGGGTCGTGTCATCTGGCCTGTGTTGGCCGGATGACATCTGGCCACCACAGGCCGGATGTCATTTTTAGGCAGCTCCTCCTCCTGTGGGGTGTTTGGGGCTGGTGGGGCAGGCTTCTTCCCCTGTGTTTCGTCGGGTCATCTCGGAGTGGGTGCACTTGGGCATGGTCGAAACGACCCTGTCCATCAAGTGGGTTTTCCCGCCTGTTTCCAGTTCCGAAATGGGACTATGCAGATCTGAGGTTCATTCTGGACTTGTCCCATCTAAACTCCTGGATTCTTTGCCCCTCCTTTCATATGACCACTCTGTCTCAGGTTCGGCTTCTTTTAGAGCTGGGTGCCTGGATGGTGTTCCTGGACCTCAAGGATGCATTCTGGCACGTTCCTATTCATCCAGGGTTCAGTGACTGGTTGGGTTTCGTGATGGGGCGTCTAGCTTATTGCTTTCGTTGTCTTCCTTTTGGTTTGAATCTGGCACCTCGCATTTTAACGCGTCTTGCCCGAGTCATGGTGACCCATCTGTGTCTGCTAGGGTTTCGGGTTCTGGCCTACCTTGACGACTGGCTGGTGTGGGCTCCCTGTTGCTCTGCTTGTCTGCTCAAAAGGGGTGTGGTTCATTCTGGCGGACAGCCTGTCCTGGTTCATTCTCCTGTCCGCAGAATTGACAGTCGACACCGATTCCTTCAGTTAGCTCTGATGGACGTACGGACTCCTGGAAGTGGACCTTTTCGCGTCGCCATGGTCTTGGCATCTCCCGATATATGTGACACCCTTCTCCGACTGCGAGGCTTATGCGGTGGACGTCTTTTGGCAGGACTGGTCGAGGTGGGGTTACCTGTACCTATCCAGTCCAGCTGTTGCTTTGGGTTCTGGCTCAATTGGAGTCTTACCTAGGAAGAGTAGTCCTCATGGCCCCTCGGTAGCCGGCCCAGTCTTGGTTTCAGGCACTGCATGCTTGGTGTCTAAATCCGGAGCGTTTTCTGCAGCTCCGCCTCTTCCAGCAGGTCAGAACGGTCCGGTACCCAGCTGGTTCGGTCTTCTCTTCCACTCTTCGTGTCTGGTCTTTTTTATGCTGGTCTATCACCATTTGTATGGTGATCAGGTGTCTTCATTGATGGTATTCCACCTGAGTGCTTCGTCACGGTGACAGTATAAAGTTTCCTGGCTTTCTTTCCACCATTTTCTCTCTCTCCATAGGTTGTCATCTATTTCTGATCAGATTGTTTTGCTCTTTCTGCCTTAGCTTTTTCAGGACCATCATTTGATGCTTAATAATGTCATCTCGTATCATGAGGCATTGGCGGAGCTGCTCCAGCTTGCATTCGGGGTGGATAGTACTTCTGCCAGGTTCCGTAAGCTTTCTCGTGCTTTGTTTCACCTCCAGCCTGCTCATGTGCTGCCTGAGCTATCCTGCTCTTTGGACAGGGTGCTCTCCTATCTTTCTTCTCCTCGGTTTGTGATGGCCCCTTCGGTTCAAGATTGTTTTTCCAAGGCTCTGTTTTTGTTGGCATTGCCTTCTGGGGATTGGGCTGGTAAGCTTCATTCTCTCCTCCAGCGCAGGGGTTTCTGCTTCTTCGGTCTTTGTAGTCGCTGTGTTTGGTTGCAGCCCTCTCCTTTTTTGGTGAAGAATGAGACGGCTGCTTTCCAGAGGGGTCCTTTTGTTATTGATGCCTGGTTGGTCAGGCTAGGGGTGCAACATGTATTTTGTCCAGTTTCGACTCTTCGCTGTTAACTGCACGCTTCGGCTTCTGTGGCCAGGTATGCGCTTTGGGTTGATCCGGTTTCCCTTGTTCCCTTTTTCCAGGGTTCGGGTCTTCCAGGTTTTCTTCAGGGTTATTAAGTATAGCCAGCCTGGCGGTCTATCCTCGTGCCCATGACGTTCTTAAGTTTGTTGTGTTGGCTGCCGTAATTGGCAACATATCTTCGGCTGATATTCAGGCGCTGGGTTTTTGGAGGTTGAACAGGGTCCTGGCCGCCCAATATTTGGATAACGTTCCTGGGCCCTGGGCGTTCTTGTGTTGCTTCAGGTTGCAGGTTGCAGTCGAGACAACTGCAGCCAGTTGTCTCGACTTCGCGTTAAGGAGTGTGTAGCGGCTGCCTCTGGGACAAGTCCCTCTTTTGCTTATCTTTGGTTATGTAGCTCCAGGGAGCTGAAGGGGCTCCCCACAGAAAACCAGCGTTGAATGTAATGAAACGCCATTTTCTGGGTGAGCCTTGGTGTTTGGAATTTCCCAGCAGGTAATTCATTGAATTTATTTATTTGAGTGGACTGTATTAGAAAGAAGTGGACTGTATTAACCCTTAAACCCTTAAATGCATACATATTCGATTGAGGGTCTAGCACACGATTTTAAATTTCCTGCGAGGGATAGGGCTGCTATAGTCAGCCATGGCCGATAGTAAACAGACGCCCCCTAGAAAAAAAATCGTGGATAACACATCCGGGTGTGAGAGCCTCAGTTCTGAGTGAGCCACCAAGGCTGGTGCATGCAGCATGAGCTCACAGCACTGTTGTTCAGCTTGTGACCACAGTATCACCTAAAAATGTCAAAATATATATGTACATGCTATTATTTAGTGATGATAATATTACAGGTGACCCTAGCTGTGATAAAAATAGCCAGGATTCTGATAGTAGCAGGATTGTGGTGATAATTAGCTCTGTGGTGGGAGGAGTAATCTTGGTGGGGAGGGAGGTAGCGTTGTCTGCTGACTGTGTGGCCACCTTTTACTGTCTGGCCTCACTATACCAGCTTAGTGGTTCACTATGGTGAACACAAATGTGGATATTTATATATAATGGGTGTATATAGTGTAATAACAGCAAAAGGTGTATGTTGGGAGCAGGAATTTTGGCGAGGAAGGTGGCATAGTCTGCACGACATGTCATGTTGTGTACTCGTGGCCACTATGGTCTTTGGACACCATACCAGCTTATTTGTACAGTTATGGTGAATGAAACATGTAGATACTTATATATAATGTGTGTGTGTGTGTATATAGTGTAATAACACCACAATATTATTGTTGGAGGAGAAATATTAGTGCATCTGGTCTTGAACCAGAGAAGGAAGCAGCCACCAGATGACTGTGTGTGTAGCTATGTCTCTTATTGCTTGAGCTCACCATACAAGCTTAAATGTACAGTTATGGTGAACATACATGTAGATACTTATATATAAAACGTCTGTATATAGTAAATAAAGCAAAACAGTATGGTGAGAAGAGAATGTTGGCAAGTGAGGTGGTGAGGTGTGGGAGTGGTGGCCACTCTTCATTGCTTTTTGACTCATCATATCAACTTAGTGGTTTGTTATTGTGACCAAAACATGCAGATACTTATATATATATAGTGTAATAACAGCAAAACTATTTGTTTGTTTTATGAACATAATAATTGAATCACTAATATGCACACCATAATTTTGAGTATAGCGATGGTTCACACATTTTATTATTATAAATGTATCACACTACACACTATTGAAGAATATTACTGCAAGAAAACAGAAAAAAATCAATCAGAGATTTTGAAATAATTAGGTAATAATATCTTTGAGGCAATTCCCCCTGACAACTGGGGCGGAGCAGACCTCGTCTGGTACCTGCTCTACCAATGCCTCTTTTCTGGGGGGAGCCCCATCGGCTCTCCGGAGCTGAAAGGATATGTATAACTTTCTGGCATCAGTCAATATGCTTGGAGTTCTTGCCTACTGGGGACCATGAGCCAGAACCTGACCCACCCACTCAGAGAGGCACGATGAGCAATGGCATATAGGAAACCCCCCCTGTTGTTGGTAACATTCTATGTCTGCCATCGACCGGGACAGGCACCCAGAAAGGTAGGTGCCCCAAAACAAACTCCTATTCTGGTGAAACTATTGCTACCGAAAGTCAAACGAGTGGACAGAACTCCCCCAAACAAAAATTAGCAAACAAGCATGATGTCGTCATGTTGCCGCGCCGCCGTCTGCGCAACCCCCCCTTCCCTGGAGGGGGAAGGGGAAGTTCCAGACCCTCGTGCCGGCGACCCAACCTGCAGTTCTTGGCTGATAACATTCTGGGAAAGTCTTGTGCCTCTGGCTCTGGAATTTTTGTCTCAGTCCTGTGTCTAGTGATGTGGGCTGTCTCTCCAAGTGGTGTGTGAGCCAGGAGTAATATTCCACAGTACTTGGGCTGCATGCACCTAGGGCTACCTTCCTTAAGTGCCCTGTAAGTACTGCCCTTGGGGCTTTGGGCCACCTTCCACAGGTCACCTTGGTGTCTGCCTCCACTGTCTTTTACTGCTCGGTACTTGGCCACCCTTAGGGTCTGCTGGGGTTTTTCTTGCCCTTGTGTTCCCCTGGGTAGGGGTAGTTTTCGTCACTGGTAGGGGCGCGGGGTACTGCACAGCTAGTTTTCACCAATTATAGCGGTTGGGTCTGTTCTGCCTGGGTATGTTGTCCTATTGTGTTTTTCTTTCATTTTTTTTCTGCCTGGTGGTGGTGTCTGCCTGCATGGTTCCCCTAAACTGTTGGGGGTGTATAGGTATATTCTGTGGTTGGTGGGATACCCCGCTTGGCCCCGTGAGTGGACATGTCCTGGGGGTTCAGCTTTAGCAGTTTTGTTGGGTAGACTTGGGCGCTGGTTCTCAGTACCCTGCCTGGGCTTCCCTTAGCATGTTAAAATAGCTAAGGGCCTTGAAAAACCCTGTGGAGGCTCCATGGTCCCGTGGATGGGACCCTTGAGTTCCCTCTTGCTTCTTGTGACTTTGAAGGTTGCTCTGTCTTCTTGTCTTGGGGCGACACTCACTAGTTGTGCCTCTGCCATGCTGCCTGATGGGTCAGTGATTCTTTTGACCCGAAGTCGTACGTATGTACAGACGACGATGTACGTTGTTGTCTGTACGTGGTCCAGTTCACCTGTACTCACCTATTTGTACTCACCTATTTGTGCTTGCAGGGATTGAGCTTTGGCTCTTTGGTCCCGCCTCTCAACTGTCAATGAACTGGTGTACAGATTCCTAAGCCTACTGGGCTCTATCATATCTACATTTGAAACTGTGTATGGAGTCAGCCTCCACCACATCACTGCCTAATGCATTCCATCCGTTAACTACTCTGACACTGAAAAAGTTCCTTCTAACGTTTCTGTGGCTTATGTGGGTACTCAGTTTCCACCTGTGTCCCCTTGTTCGCGTCCCAGGAGTGTTGAATAGTTTATCCTTTTTACCCGGTCGATTCCTCTGAGGATTTTGTAGGTTGTGATCATGTCTCCCCTTACTCTTCTGTCTTCCAGTGTCGTAAGGTGCATTTCCCGCAGCCTTTCCTCGTAACTCATGCCTCTTAGTTCTGGGACTAGTCTAGTGGCATACCTTTGGACTTTTTCCAGCTTCGTCTTGTGCTTGACAAGGTACGGGCTCCATGCTGGGGCCGCATACTCCAGGATTGGTCTTACATATGTGGTGTACAAGATTCTGAATGATTCCTTACACAGGTTCCTGAACGCTTTTCTGATGTTAGCCAGCCTCGCATATGCCGCAGACGTTATTCTTTTTATGTGGGCATCAGGAGACAGGTTTGGTGTGATATCACCTCCTAGATCTTTCTCTCTGTCCGTTTCATTAAGTACTTCATCTCCTATTCTGTATCCTGTGTCTGGCCTCCTGTTTCCACTGCCTAGTTTCATTACTTTGCGTTTACTCGGGTTGAACTTCAACAGCCATTTGTTGGACCATTCACTCAGTCTGTCTAGGTCATCTTGTAGCCTCCTACTATCGTCCTCAGTTTCAATCCTCCTCATAATTTTTGCATCATCGCACGATTCTATACCCTCTGGGAGATCATTTACATATATCAGAAACAGTATAGGTCCAAGGACTGACCCCTGCGGGACTCCACTCATAACGTCTCGCCAATCTGAGACCTCACCCCCTCACACTGACTCGTCTCCTGTTGCTTAGGTACTCCTGTATCCAATGGAGTACCTTCCTACCTGTGCTACTCAACATATGTGGGTGCAGGCAGCTGCTGCGTTGCATGCTCGGTTTGGTTGTTGCGGCACACTCGGTGTGTTGTGGCCCCGGATGCCCCAAAACTACCTGGTTTTGGTTATAGGGGTCCGGACTTTTGGGGTGGGAGTCGCATTGACTGGTTGTGTCCACCCCTCCTCGTCCTTTCCTTATGTTGTGCATATATTCCTCCCCTTGCTTTCGGCTCTGAAACGTCTGCAGGTTTTGGAGTTGGGGCTGGGTCTAATTGGGTTGAGACTCGGGCGGTCTCGGGGGTTTCCTCTTCTGGGGTGGTAGCGGAGGCATTCGAGACTGTTCCTCCAGCTGTAGCGTATGGGTCTGACTAGTGGGCTCCCTTCCTTAGTGTTTTTATGGCTGCCCCGGCTTTTTCTTGTGAGACCAGGGCTTTGGAGGGAAGGCTCGGCGCTGGGACCTGCTGTAGGGGTTCCTGGTGATAGCGAGGGGTCGACTGGTGGACTTTGGCCCGTTCACCCCCACTTGGGTTTTGTGCCCTCGGAGTGGGGCTTCCAGTTCCTCAGTGTGGGGGTTTCCTTCCCCCTCTGCTTCCGAGTTGGTTCGTTTCTGCCCCTCCTTGGGTTTGGTTCCATGTCCCTTCTGGTCCGTCGGTTCCATCCTTCCCGTGGGTGCTTTTCACTGCTTTCTTGCCATTTTTCTCTTGGGCATGTACTTTTCTCCATCCTGCACTCCTGTTCCCTTCGTATCGGGTTAGCTGCATGGCCCATGGTCAAGGGTGCCATTGGGCCCATATGTGCCTCCATGCTTTCCTGCTTGCTTCTCACGATTCTCGAGAGTTCCCGAAACTCTTTGATACTTCAAATATTATTGTAACTTCTGTTGACTTCTGGTGAGGCTTCCCTCCAGTCATTTCTCGGACTCGTTGGGAATCTTCCGTTATCCTTGTCTTCATTCGCTTCTGTTTCGCATTATTTTGTATTCGCATCATCTCTCCTTTCTGTCTCAACACTCCTGTTATTCATTACATACACCTTGCTGGTGTCCTCCCCGGGAGACGTGTGGGACATTTCGGACCTCAGTCGCAGGGACCGGGGTGATCGTTTTGTATTTGGGCGGTGTACACATGTGTTGGTGTTCCATGCCCTTTATCTCGGATGATATGCTGTTCTTGCTTATCGTCTCTCCGGTCATAGCCCCCTCGATACTGGGGGTGTTCTGGATTGTATATGTGGGGAATTCACCCAGTTATTTTCTCTGCTTACGGGTGTGGGGTGGCTCAGAATCACGCCACCTCCACCTCTGTACTGCACCTCGTCTTCTCCTCTTGGGCTCGTACTGCTGGACGTAATCCACTAGTGATGCTCCTGGTATATTACACGGCTCAGCTGTGTTGTGACACGGTCGTGTTTCCACTCTGCAGGTGAGATTGTACAGTCTGGCGACTCTGTTGGCCTGGTGCTGGTTCTCGAATTTTGGTGAGGGTGTTCAGTGTTGTGGGGTTTTGCTTGGCTCCTTTGCGTGCGTCTTTTTGTCACCTTACTTTTTTAGTGTGTCTAGTTCTTCGTTACACTGTGGGGCGCAGCCCCGATTTTCGGTGCCTTTTGTTTAGTCTTTCGGCGCCTGGATCTTTTCTCGATATCTAGACACTCCTTCGTTGCCTCTGTCCTTGCTGTCTGTACACTCATTCATTGCCTCAGGCTATGCTCTCTGGACACTCCTTCATTGCCTGTCTTTCAGGGCCTGGCTGCACCCATATATACATTGGAGGTCTGTATATGTGGTTGGTCGTGTACATTACATTACCGGCTGCTACTTGGGTCATCTTCATTCGTCCTATTCATTGTACTCTCTTGTCCCTAGCTACTGGTGTTTTGACCGTCTTTATGGTCTTTTCATTGCCTCATTCCATATTTCCTACCTCTATACTACACATTGTTGTGTATCTTGGTAGGTGCTTATTGGCTATACTGATGTTGGTGCTCGGTTGGCCTCTGTACATGTTCAGTTCCCTAATTTGGGACTTCCCCAGTGTTCGGTTATGAACCTGTGTTTTTAATTTTTCCTTGTCTGTCACTGCCTGCTTTTGGGTTGCAATGTCTGCAGGTGGATGTAGATTCCGATCAACCACTCCTGCCCCTCTAGTTCCTTTTCGTTGGGACAGGGGGGTGCTAGGATTACGGTCCTGGCTATGGCTTTTTTTTGTGTTCCTTTTCTAGAATGTACTGTTTTGTTTAAGTGCGGTACACGTCTTGAGTGGTTCTCCTCATATATAACTCGAAGACACGTGCATCGTTCTTCCTGGCTGGAGCTGGTTGCGCTGTTCTTGCGGGTTGTGGGGTTGCTGTTTTTCGCTTTGCGTCTCACAATTCGGTTCATGGTGCTTGTTTTCCTCGTTAGCCTCTGTCTGGGCCCTGGCTCTTCAGTTTTCATCACCATTTGGTCCTAGCTGTTGAGGTGTCTGCAGTTCGGCTCTTTCGGCAGGCGGATTCTTCTCATTGCCATCTGTTTTCGGCCTTAAATTTAAATTTTGTCCCGAGGGGCGAGTTTATTGAGCAGCGCCACTCATCTTGTGAGTGGACACACCGCCATAGCAGCATGTACAACACTCCCCAATAGGAAGAAAACCCGCTGGGTTGTTCATCCTGTCACTTGTACCCAGACACAGCTGGGACTTGCTTAACTGTCTCAAGTGAACAGCTCCTCAAACAAGAAGATTAACATCTATCAACCCTTAAAAGCTTACGTTATCTTGCGGGTGCAAAATGGGGAAATCTTTTAAGAACAGCATCAATATTTGACAAAGTGTTTTCCTAACTCAAACAATGTGGGGTTTATTATTCTACACATATTTCTGATATCTCTCAGGTGTTCACATTCACGTAGATAGTGGTCAAGGCGGTGTCCGTCACTCTCACCACAGATTCTGCAACTTCGCTGATCAACTGTTGTTTCCATTCCATATCTCCAAGGATATTTGTATCCAAGACGGATTCTTGCTATTACTGATTCCCTCCCTCGTCCTCCTCCTCTTCGGCCATAACGATTGGGATTGCCAGCTGCAATCATGTTGTACCATCGTATAGATTCACTAGTTTGTGCTTCTATCCTCCTTTCCTCAGTTACCTTGTCACGGTGATGTTGCCTGACAATACCTCTAATTTGTAGTAGAGTCTTGGGTATGAAGTATTCAATATGGTCTCCTTCAGCGCCTTCAGCAGCCAGCACATCTGCTCGTTCATTTCCACATATTCCAACATGGGAGGGGATCCACAGAAACTTGATGACTCTTCCCTGATTGGTAAGTACTCTCACAGCTCTCTTAATTTCAGCGACTATTGCAAGATTTTCTGCCCGATTTTTACTTAGGCTTTGCAGTGCTGCTTTTGAATCGGTGCAAATCACTGCACCATTAGTGTTCCGTTCAAGAAACCTTAACGCCATAACAATGGCAGTTAGCTCTGCTTGCGTTGAAGAGGCATAGTTCTCAATACGTGCTTTTTCTTCATTTCTGCGTTGGAAAGTATTATCCTTGATTATCGTGTATGCTGCACCAGCCCTGCCATTGACAGGATTAGATGACCCGTCAGTGTAGATTTGATCTAGTTCATCTCCGGCTTCTTTATAAATTTCCTCGAGATACTTGTGCCTCATTTCTTGTGGTATCATGTTGGATTTTTTCGTTGCCATTTCATTGATGATCTTGCATGAGTCATCCTCCCAGGAAGGTAACCTCTCTACAGGCAGGAGCTCACGGGCTTGCTCAAGCAGGTGAAGTTCTTCGAGGTAGCAGACTGATCAGTGATGCCATTTTTTGCTTCTCCTGTTTCTCCCTGAAAGTAGCACAGAGCTCAGTTTTTTCTTAGCAATATCATTGTAATGGGGATCTCTGGCTATCCTAATTGCAAGCTTATCATTCAGCTCCTGAATTCTGCTTTTAACACTGGGAAGGGACAACTCCTCTCGTAGATTAGACGTTTTGGCAGTCCTTGGAACTCCAAGAATGATTGTCATGGCTTCATTTTGAATGCTTTCAAGCCTTTTTATATCGCTTTGGGAGTAGGTGCACAGAACTGGTGCGGCATAGTCTATGACGGAGCGCACATAGGCTGTGTACATCATTTTAAGCACGGCAATAGAGGCTCCATGTCCATTCCAGGTCATAGCTTTCAGTGCCCTGAGTCGACTTTTGCATGTTCCTATGAGTTGATTGAGCTCCTCTTTCTTTCAGTTGGGGCCACCGATCATGGCTTCAAGTTCTCTACTTCCAAGACTTGTGCCATGACTTTTACGCGGAAACGGGTTGTTCTTCGTCCCTCTTTGTCACTTTATGGTCATCCCCTTGAATACAAAGATTCTGCAAAGCTTTTGGGGTTATTCCTTGACACTCGTTTGTCTTGGTCTCCCCATATCTCTTACCTCCGTGTTGAGTGCTCTAAGGCTCTTACCCTCCTTCGGGTCTTGTCCCATACTTCTTGGGGGGCAGATAGGCGCACTCTCCCTGCTTTACATTCCTCTCTTGTCCTGTCTAAGCTCGATTATGGTTGCCCTGCTTACTCGTCTGCTTCTCCTTCTACTCTTCGCCGTCTTGATGCTTTGCACCATACTGGGTTGCGCCTCAGTTCTGGTGCCTTTCGTTCGACTCCCGTCCTTAGCTTGTATGTTGACACTGGCTTCCTGTCTCTCCAGGACCGCCGTGATCGCTACTGTCTTCGCTATCTTGCGCGGTCCTTACAACTTCCTTCCTCTCGCCTCTGTCGTGCTTTAACTTTTACCCCTCCTGCAGTTCCTGTTCCTCTTCACCACCTCCCTCTTTCTGTCCGGTTATCTCGCCTCCAGGATTCTCTTTCCATTCGTATTTCTAATGTTTCTCCTCGTGTTGTTCCTTCTTTGCCCCCGTGGAGAGTCCCTCTTCCGCGGTTTTGTACTTCCTTGACTCGTATCATTAAAGCTTTTACCCCTCCTACGGTTCTAAAACGCCTTTTCCTTGAGCACTTTTCTTCTCACTCCCGCTCCGTTTCTGTCTTCACCAATGGGTCTAAGTCGGCGGACGGTGTTGGCTACTCTCTTGTTTTTCCTGATCACACTTATATGTGTCGCTTACCTCTGGAGACTAGCATCTTTACAGCGGAACTTTATGCTATTCTCTATGCTCTTCGTCTCCTGCTTTCTCGTTGTCAGTCTTCCTTTGTAGTTGTTGTTGACTCTTGTAGTGCCCTCATGGCTCTCGGGTCCTTTAATCCGGTCCATCCAGTAGTTGTCGAGATCCAGCATTGGCTGTTTCTTGTTCACAGTAAATTTAAGTCGGTTGAGTTTTGTTGGGTTCCCAGCCATGTTGGTGTGTCTTTAAATGAGCGTGCGGATGCTGCCGCCAAGGAAGCTGTCCGCTCTTGTCCCATCTCTCGTAAAGGCATTCCGTATTCCGACTTTTACCCGGTTATCCATTCCTCAGTCCTTACCCGTTGGCAGGCTTCTTGGTTGTCTGTTACTGGTAACAAGCTACGTACTCTTAAATGTTGTTTCCTCGTGGCCGTCCTCCTTCCACCGTAACCGGCGGTGGGAAACAGCTCTGGCGAGATTGCGTATTGGCCATACTCGCTTAACCCATGGTCACTTGATGGAGCGCCGCCCTGCTCCTTATTGTTCTAGTTGCATTGTCCCTCTTACGGTCGTGCATGTCCTTCTTGAATGTCCTGACTTCCAGGACGAGCGTGTGTCTTGCTTTCCGACCGCCCCTCGCGGTCACCTGTCCCTCAATAGAATTCTTGGTGACTCGGATACTTTTGATATCGTTCGCCTTATGCGTTTTTGTTCTCGTATTGGCATCCTTGGTGATATTTAGTGCCCTCTGATTATTTTGCGCATTTGATGGTGCTACATAGCCTTCCCAGTTTGGTGCCTTCTTTTGATAATTACTTACTTTCTTTCCCTTGTTAGAGCTGACAGTGACGCCAAGGTACCGATAGTGGTCAACCAATTCAAGTGCTACACCATTAATTTGCAGTTCTTCATTTGCTCTCCGCTTGCGATGGGAGTATGCCTTCGTCTTGTTTGTGGAGAGAGTGAAACCGAGCTCGGTAGATTTCCTTCCAAGGAGTTCAATGGACTGTTCAATTTTTCCCAAGGTGGGAGCTTGTATTAGGACATCATCTGCATATCCCACTTGTTGTGTTCCTTCTGGAAAATCAATATTTGCAATGGCGTTCATAAGTACATTGAATAGTGTAGGGCTTAAGACTCCGCCTTGGGGGGTCCCGAGTTCCATATTCATTGTTCTGGAGACTGCTCCATTGAAGCAAACCTTGGCTTTCCTTCCTGTGAGGTAGTCTTCAACCCATTTCATGAGTTTTCCCTTGACACCCATGCATGCAAGCTCGTCCAGGATCGCAATCCCCTGTGCTTTGTCAAAGGCTCCTTTGATGTCAACAAATACAGAGTACCTAGCCGTGTCATTAGCCAAGTAATTAACTATACAATTTGCTGTGCTCCGTCCTTTAACAAATCCATTGACCCCCTCCCCTAACCTGCCTATTTTGTGCAACAGTCGGTTTAGGATGATCCTTTCAAGCATCTTGCAAGTGCATGACACGAGACTGATAGGTCTGTAATTACCAGGGTCATTAGGCTTCGGTATGGGAACAATTATTGCGTGTTTCCATTGTGTGGGCAACACTCCACTTAGGAATGACTTGTTAAACAGGTGGAGTAGTGGATTCCCAGACACTTCACACAGTGCATTGAGTATGTCGTTGGTGACGCCATCTTCACCAGGTGCTGTACTTTTACCCTTTTTCATAGCGCCCCTTACTTCTTGGGCTGTGATTGGTTCCCCATATTCGTCATCACTAGACAGTGCTCTTGTTATCCTGATTCTTCTGTCATCATGTCGCAGGAGCTGTTCCCTGCTGATTTCTGCAGGGAGGGAGGAGGAGGATGCTGCATCACTCCACTTGTGAATTAGTTCCTCAGCCTTACCCTGGGGGTCTTTGTGAGCCGCAGGCCGGGCTCTGCCACCCTTAGCTATCTTAATTTTTGCCCACACTTGTCTTGCAGATGTTTCCCGTCCAATAGAGCTAGTGAACTCAAGCCATTGTCGTTCCCGCTCTTTAATCTTCTCTTCCCTGGCTACTTGACACACAGTTTTAAACAACTCTTGGTTACTTTCAGTGGGATGCCTCCGGTACTCTCTACTCATGTCTCGCACATTTGCGTTAAGCATCTTTATGTAATCATTCTCATACCATTTTATTTTCTTCCTCTGAGGGTCTGAGGGTTACTTCGCCCAGGTGTACGGCGCGGAACTCTTAGACAGCTCTCAATTTGGTGATTAAGGTCATCAACAAATGTGTCAATGTCTTCTGGGATTTGGTATTCCGTGAACCAGTCACTCATCCTGTTTATGAAGTGCGGCCTCATATCTGGTCTGAGTGATAACCTTTTTCTTTTATTTGTCTCTTTCTTTCTCTTACTCATGTCGACGGTGGTAATTAGTGCCCAGGGGTCACTACATAAACTGTGCACAATGTGTGTACTGGCATCCGTGTCCTGTGCATTCAGCAGGAGAGCATAGTCTAGTCTTCCTCCTCTGAGGTGAGTTGGCTGTTCATCACCCAGGACTCTAAGGTTTTCACTTCCCCTGACAAAGAGTGACAGTTTCCGTCCATTGACATTGGGCTGATGACAGTTGGCACCAAAGTGTGGGTGTCTGGCATTCAGGTCACCGACCAGCAGGGTAGGGTCTTCATTAACAAATTCAGGCAGTGTGTCAAGGTCAAGTTTACTCTGTGGCACATATAAGTTGATTATATGTATGACATTATTGTTTAAGTAAAGGGTTACTCCCAGTGATTCAAACTCATCCCCCATGTGCAGGTCATCAATAATCTGTGCGGGAATGTTGTTATTTACAAAAGTGATGAGACCCCGTTTTCTTTCCCCAGAGGGCAGGGAGAACTTGCGATAACCGCTGAACCTTGGGTTGAAGTCATCACCTACCATCGTCTCCTGTAGCACTATGACATCAGTTTGGTGTTCACGAGCGTATTGTATGATGTCATTAATTCTATTGCGAACGCCATTGCAGTTCCATTGTAGGATAGTGAGACTTTCTTCAGCGTGGTTATCCATCGTGGAGGTGTTGGTCATCAGATGTACTGTGTGCGGTGTTGTTGCTGGTGAGTGTGTGTGCACTGTTGGTGTTGTATGTGGTGTTGCACCACCGTCATGTGCTGGTGGTACTGTTTGTATGGGTGCCAGTGGTCAATGGTGTTGTGTACACTAGTGTCGTGTTCACTGGTGGTGTTGTGTTCACTGGTGGTGGTGTGTTCACTGGGGCAATGATAGCACTGAGTCTGCTGTTATGTGCCGTGGCTCGTGTTGCATCCTCATGCACCAAGTTGCAACCTGCTGAACTCGCCTGAGGCAACTTCAGGCCCTGCAGAATGTGAAGTATGTCCTCCTGGGTCTTCTGGATTGTACATAGGGTATTCTCAAGTTTATTTTGCTTGCTTATTAGTTCTTGCATGAGTGGGTGATTTTTTAGCACGTGGGTAATCATTGCTTCCATATCGGGCGGCATTGTTTTATCTGGACCCAGTGAGGTGTTGACTGGTGAGTGGGGAGGGGGAGTGGTAGGTGTGTGGAAGGGAGGGTCGCCTGAGAGGCGGAAGGGCTGGTTGACTGGGAGGCGTTAGGGGGTATGGGTGATGAGGCAGGAATGGGGTTGTTGGGTGGGGTAGGGTTGGGGTTAGTGAAGGAGATAAGGTTGGGGTTAGTTAGTGGGGTAGAGGTAAGTGGGTTTGTGAGAGAAATGGGGTCTGATTGGGCCTGTGCGGGGTGGTGGTGGGTCACTCCACCACTACCCCAGGCTGGTGTCTGCCTACTGGAGGCTGGACCCTGGCTTGCTGTGGTACTGTTCACAGAGCCATTCCCGCCCCTGTTCACTGGTCCACCTGCTGTCTGCGTCGGCGTCCTTCTCAAGCCCTGCCAGGGCTCGGCCTTGTTGGCCCTGCAGGGGTCCTGGAGGGGGGGGTTTCCTCCCGGGCGGGGTGTGTCTGCTCGCTCGGGTTGGTTCCTTTCAGGCTCGCCGGGTTTGGGTTCCTGGTTTCCCTGGCGGCCGTTTCTTCTGTTTTTTGCCAGCCTAGGTTGAGGGCACTGCTCTGCTCGGTGTCCGTTCCTAAGGCTCTTCCCGCGGCTCTGCCCCTTTTTGCGGATCGGTCCATCCCAGTACGAGGCTGGTTTGTTTTTCACCTCGAGTCTTCACGTCTCGGGGTTTTTGTCTCGATTTCTCGTCACTTGTGTGGGCACTGGTGGCTTCGTTGTTGGTCTCCCACCTGCGTGCTTTGTCTTAGCGGCAGTGTGTAGTTTCCTGGCAGTCCTTCTCTATCATTGCATAGGTGTACGACAGTTTCTGATAGGGTTGTTTTTTTCCTTCCCTTCGGGGTTGTTCCAGGACTGTCGTTTGATGCCGATTACTGTTGTCTCGTTTCGGGTGACACTGGCAGGGCCGCTCCAGTTTGCTTTCGGTGTTGCTGTTCCTTCTGCTCCGTTCCGCTAGGTATCTAGTTCGTTGTTTCACCTCCGGCCTGCTCATGCACTTCCGGTACCGTCCTGGTCGTTGGCCCGGGTGGTCTACCTTCTCCTCGGTTTGTCGTGACCCCTTCGGTTTCAGTATTTGTTCTGCTTGTTTGGTCCTGGTGGTAGGTTGTTCGTTAGCTGCAGTCTCCTTCTTTAGGGTGAAGTTTGGGGTCTGCTGCTATCCTTGGGTTGCTGCTTGGTTGTTCAGGCTGGGGGTGCTTCATGTGTTGTGTTTGGTTGCGGCTCTTCATTGTTATCTGCAGGTCTTGGCCTCTGGGGCCGTGGGCGCGTTTTGGTTTTCTCGGGTTACTTTACTTCCTTCCTGTTCTGGTGTTCGGGTCTCCTGGGTCGTCTACAGGGTCCTTTGATTTGGTCTGTGGCTTTGTTTTTGTGTTTGGGCGTGTGGTGTCTGCCTCCCGGGTCCTTCTCTCTTTTCCTTATCTTTGGTGAGGTAGCTCCAGGGAGCCGACGGGGCTCCCCCCCCCCAGAAAACCAGAGTTGAATGTAATGAAACGCTGATTGACACTGACACTGATTGACACTAATGATTGACACTAATGACACTGCCCTCCCTCCGGTCGGCAGTGTCTTTCGCGGGCTTTGACATCCAGCCTAAGAACTGCAGGTTGGGTTGCCGGCGCAAAGGTCTGGGGCTTCCCCTTCCCCCTCCTGGGGAGGAGGGGTTGCGCAGATAGCGGCGCGGCAACATGATGACGTCATGCTCTTTTGCCAATTTTCGTTTAGGGAGTTCAGTCCATTCGTTTGGCTTTCCTTAGCAATAGTTTCATCAGAATAGGGGTGCCTACCTTTCTGGGTGCCTGTCCCAGTTGATGGCAGACATAGAATGCTCCCAACCACACGGGGGTTTCTATAGGCCATTGATCCTCATGCCTCTCTAAGGGGGCCAGGTTCTGGCTCATGGTCCTCGGTAGGCAAGAACTCCAAGCACATTGACTGATGGCAAAAAGTTATACATATCCATTCAGCCTGGATAGCTATGGGAAAGTCTCCAGGACTCACCCAGAAAATGGCATTTCGTTACATTCAACGCTGGGTTTTTTACTGTTTATAATGTTGGACTGGAAGTTTTAAGGAGTTTAATTATTTTCAATGTATTTATGGCATGACTATTTTATCTCCTGCGGATGGGTCTAGTCACGTCGCTAATTTTTACTTCAGGTAGAAAGTTACTTAGTTCTGTCTTAAGTTTTAATTAAATCAAGTCTAATATAATATTTTTAAAGTATAATTTAATTGTAGACTGGAAGAATTAAGAATTTGGGAGAAATAATAGTTACGTCACTTATGCTGCTGACGCAATATTTCTCCATGCTTTTCAGGGAGCTTCTAGATATTTCCTCACTGGAAAATTAATACAGTTAGTAGGGTTAGTTTCTTGACATAACGAATTTAGCTTGTTATATCAGGGGTTAGTAATCTGGGGGTGGGAAATTTCCAACATCTGGAGGCTCCCTGGTAACCCTCCCTCCCCTTCCTCCCGTTGGCGGTTTTCGCATGGTTGATACTTAGCCTCCGAATTGGAGTGGCTGAATCACTAGTGTGAGGGTTCCAGGGCTTCCCCTCCTGGAGGTGGGGCGGGGGGGGGGGGAGGTGCGGACGAGAGACTCTGCAATGGAGTGACATTTGCTTGTTTCCTTGGGATTGGAGGGAGTTCTGACTCTGTTCAGTTTTCGGTTGCAATTTTCTTACCATGTGGGGTCTATCTTGTTATGCCTACCTTTCCAGGTGCCTAACCCTGGTCAATGGCAGATAAGGAAACCCCCAACCACAGGAGGGGGGGGGGGGTTCCCGGACCATTGCTCCCTGTTCCTCTCTGACGGGGCCAGGTTCTGGCTCGTGGTCTCTGATAGGCTGAACTCCATAGACTAATGCCCCAGTCTAATGATTTGCATATTAGGCCGATAGCTCCAGGGAGCCTCTGGGGCTCACCCAGAAAATGGCGTTTCATTACATTCTACACTGTGTTTTTTAGCATAATTGAGGGTGATTGCATATATTTGATGCTTTAAATTAAGTCTTTTAATACAAAAATTTTACCATAAGAGAAGTTAGAATTTCATATTTTACCCAAATGACATGGTTTCAAAACTACGATGGATATTTAAAATAGGATAAAAGCCCACACTTGTGTATTTGTGAATTTTATGTAAAGAAATTACACCAAGTCTTTCGCACTCTCCTGAGTGCTTGTCAAACAAAGTCTGAGTTTGTGGTTTGGACGAGAATTGTATCTCAAATGTCTTATGAGGCTGCTAGCCTGGGTCCAATCCTCTTGTGCTCCTTGACCTCCTTACCCATGTCACCTCTATTTCTGACTGTGATGCACCTGCAGTAATGTCTTCTATGGAATTATGGTCAGGTGTCCTTTCTGTAACCCTTCTAATCTGAGAACTGGAGTTGTTATTAATAGAGATGTTCATCTGGTTGCTATCCCTTGTAACCCTCTCCATACCCCTAAGTACACGGCTAATGTGACTGCTTGTATTCATCCATTTATTGTGATCTAATTTTAATTCACTTAGAATCATTTTCCTAGTAAAGCTATCCTCCGAAGTAAAGTTTTTGTTACCAGGAAAAGTATGCAGAGTATTTCTTAGAACCCTTTCCACTACCCTTCTAGTTCTAATATTATTACTTTTATAGATTATTTCACACTCCTTAAAATCAATATTGTGATCTTTCCCAACTATAGTTTGCTACAACACTATTACCAGCCATTACATGCTTTGTTCTTCAGTTGTGGACTCAAGTTTTCGCCCTGTTTTCCCCACATAGACTTAATTAATTTAATTAATTAATTTAATTTTTAAACACTTTCATGCCCCCTTCACTTGGATGTACGGGCGGTTTATTTCTAGCGCTTGTGAGGTCGCATCGTACATTTACGGTCTGTGTTATAGTAGGTATATACTACTCGATCGACTTGGCGTTTGTATGAATATGTTTGCCATTAAATTTCCGTTTTCTCTAATAGGCACAGTGCCTATTTGAGAAAACGGCATTGTATTGTAACTTAGAGGAGAGACTATTGAGTTAGTGACACAACGAGGGTAATCGCCCACTTCACACACTCTTGTGTTGGCCGCGATCATGATTCTACATTTATATGCATATGTCTGTGTAGAAAATTTTATTGCGAGTTCAGTGATATAAAATTTAACGCTGTAGGTCTAATGTGGAGCTGACAACAAACAAAAGAGTATGAACATTTTATTGCTGTTTGGGAGTACGGCGAGACGGCGAGTGATCTAGATTCAGATTCAGATTCAGATTCAGATGTTTATTCAGGTAAGGTATATACATACAAGTGATGTTACATTAATGGATTGATATATAGATAGAGCTAGTACATACAATGCCTAAAGCCACTATTACGCAATGCGTTTCGGGCAAGAAAAACATTAATATCTAGAACTTAATACTAATTGAGCATAAAGAATAAAAGATGTTGAGAACAAATACAAATAAAGATAAAAAAAAGGGGGAACATGACTGAAAAAGCAGCACAAATACAATAGGTTGACAAACAGTGTTGATTACAAAAAAGAAAAAAAAAAAAGAAAATAACAGACATGGGTTGACAATAGAGGAGTGAGGTAGATTACAGGGAATTTATTAGGTAGTGTTTAGTTTTTATCTTAAACTGGTTGAGAGAGGTACAGTCTTTAACATGGTTGGGAAGGTCATTCCACATTCTGGGCCCCTTGATTTGCAGAGCATTTCTAGTTTGATTAAGACGTACTCTAGGAATATCAAAACTGTATTTATTTCTGGTGTGGTGCTCATGGGTTCTGTTACAACCTTCTATGAAGCTTTTAAGATCAGGATTGGCATTATAGTTTAGCGTTTTATATATGTATAATACACATGAGAGAATGTGCAGTGACTTAATATCTAACATATTAAGAGATTTGAGTAGGGGTACCGAGTGATGTCTGGGGCCAGAGTTGGATATTGTTCTAATAGCGGCTTTGTGTTGGGTAATTAGAGGACGTAAGTGATTTTGGGTAGTAGAACCCCAAGCACAAATACCATAGTTGAGATAAGGATAGATAAGGGAGTAATAGAGAGTCACCAGAGCAGGGCGTGGTACATAATATCTGATCTTAGAAAGAATGCCCACAGTTTTTGAAACTTTTTTTGATATATTTAGAATGTGTCCCTGGAAATTCAGCTTGTTGTCAATGAGAATGCCAAGGAATTTGCCATCTAATTTGTTACAAATTTGGGTATTGTTTATTTTGAGATTTATAAGACTAGAGGATTTATTGCCAAACAGAATATAGAAGGTTTTGTCAATGTTAAGGGTGAGTTTGTTGGCAGTTAGCCAAAGATGGACTTTATTTAGCTCAGTATTTACTGTGGCATTTAGAGCAAGAGGGTCAGGACTGGAGTAAATGAAGGTTGTGTCGTCAGCAAATAGAATTGGTTTGAGGTGTTGGGAGGCATTTGGAAGGTCATTAATGTAGATGAGAAAGAGGAGAGGGCCAAGTATGCTGCCCTGAGGAACACCAATGTTGATGGGTAGGGTGGGAGAAATTGTATTATTCACAGAAACATATTGGAGCCTGTCAGTAAGGTAGGACTCGAGGTATTGTAGGGAGTGCCCTCTGACTCCATAATGATGTAATTTAAGAAGAAGGTTATGGTGGTTGACAGTATCAAAAGCTTTACGCAGGTCCACAAATAACCCAACAGGGAGCTCCTTTTTATCAAGGGCTGTATGAATCGAGTTAAGCATACTAATAAGTGCATCGTTAGTGCTTTTTTTGGGTCTGAAGCCATATTGGCAAGGGCTAAGTATATTGAGTTTGGCTAGATATGAGTAAAGCTGCTTGTATATAAGTTTTTCAAAAAATTTTGACAAGTTTGGCAGGATTGATATAGGTCTGTAGTTGTTAACATCTGTGGGATCACCACATTTGTGGACAGGCGTTACTCTCGCTTTTTTTAGAATATCTGGAAAGGTTTGGAGTTCAAGTGACTTGTTGAAGAGCAAAGCAATAGCAGGGGCTAAAGATCTGGAGGCTTTTTTGTATATTAAAGTTGGTATCTCCTCAAGGGCACTAGACTTGGTTTTAAGGGAAAGGATTATCTCATTGACGTCAGTGGAATTAATAGGCTTTAGGTACAGAGACTGTGGATAGTTACCTGTAAGATAGTCCTTAATGTCGGTACTGGAAGATGGAATATCATTTGCAAGGGATGAACCAATGGAAGAGAAGAACCTATTGAACTCAATAGCAGAATCAGAGGCTGAAAGCTGACCATCGTTATTAGACAGGAGAGTCGGTTTGTTATTTAAAGATTTCTTTGATCCCAATATTTGTGAAATTGTGCTCTAAGTTTGTTTAATGTTGCTCTTTATTTGAGTAAATTTATCTTCGTAGTAATTAGTTTTGGCTCGTCTAATTATCTTAGTTAGCAATAATGAGTAATTCTTTGAGAATTCTTTGGAGACAATTCCTAACCTATACTTCTTCTCAAGGTCGTGTTTTTTGTTAATGGATTTCAGTATTCCCTTTGTAAGCCAAGGATTGTTAAGCCTTTTGCTTGTGACTTGTTTTGTAAGCCTAGGACAGTGGGTGTTATAAAGGCTAAGAGTTGTTTGTAGAAAAGATTGCACTGCTAGGTTGATGTCCCCTATGTTACCTAACTCGGACTCCCAGTTGACATTATCAGCAGCAGTTATAAAATTGTTTATAGCAGTTTCATTGTGCAGCCTAAAGCTTAACTCCCTTGTTTCTAGAGGTGGTTTGCTAATGTTAGTTAAGAGAAATGTGGGGTAGTGGTCTGTAGTGCTATCGGTGATTATACCTGAAGTAAGCGGAGAGGTTATGTTGGTCCAGATGTGATCTAGAGTCGTGGCAGTGCTATCAGTGATTCTAGTAGGTCTAGTGATTAAGGGTATGAGGAGGCAGGAATTCATACAGTTGAGGAAGCTAACAGCAGTAGGGTGTTCTGGCTCGCAGAGGTCAATATTAAAGTCCCCTGCGATAATTAGGTGGTTTTTGTTCAGTCTGTTATCAAGTATTAGATTTCTAAGGTTTGAGTTGAATACAGACACATCAGTGTTGGGAATTCTATAGACTGCACCCACAGACAGGACAGACTCAGCACCCTTGACTCTGAAGCTGGCGAAGATATACTCCCCATAGCAGTCTCTAGTTCTAATTTCTTTTAAGCATGTTAGTTCTTGGTGGTAGTAAAGAGCAGTGCCACCACCTCTCTGAAGTTGACGACAGTTGTGAATTGCTGAGTAGTTAGGCATGTTAAAGAGTTGAGTAGTATCCTCTTTCAACCATGTTTCAGTAAGTATAATAAAAGAGAATTTGTTGCCAATAGTTTCAATCAAGGCACTAACATCATCGAAGTGTTTACCTAGGGATCTAACGTTCAAATTGATTACAGAGATATTGTGATTATGAGTTAATACATTGTTTACATCATGTGCTGCAAAATATCTGCAATTTAGATCATGAAAGTGATTATTGTCATAGATAGTGGATAAGAGGTTAAGTTCTGGGTCTATACTTGACTGCATAAAAGAAGCTGATTGTAGAATCAGAAATAAGTAGAAAAAAGCTATAAAATAGGGAAAAAAATATACACAATACTGTACAAAACAAACACAAAAGGGGCTTACAGGGGTACAATGGAGTAAGGGAGTATGGCTAGGCTAGGCAACCTAGGCAATTAATGAGATTAAAGAAAAAACATGTAAACATGGACTATACAAAACACAAGATATGGAAATACAAAACAAAAAATATAAGCAAGACTAAGCAATACAAAAAAAACAAAAAACAAAAAAACAAATTGAGCAAAAATGAGGTAGATTGCTTACGAGTACTCACAGGTACACTGTAAGTAACAATTTGCAATTTGAGATGCAGGCAAAGCCAGGGGTACAATGGAGTAAGGGAGCATGGCAAGGCTAGGCAACCTAGGTAATAAATGAAATCAAAGAAAAGTTGAATAATAAACATAGGCAAATTTGAGCTAATGATTAATAACTATAGATAGTTCAGTAATGACTGTATAATTAAAAAGACCTGAAGAACTACTTTAATAACTCAATTAAATAATTTCGGTAAATGACTAGGTAAGAGTAAGTTAAAAATTAAGTCAGAAAATGAACCAAGGAGACTTAGGATACCTAGCCCCACTAGTTGACAGGGGGTTAATTAAGTTAATTCATTGGAAGTGATAAGGTGAGACAAACCACATTGGGAGAGGAAAGTGTTGAGGTTTTCTTCACTAGTAATAGTAAACATTTTGCCCTCTGCGGTTTTTCTCACCTTTATCAGACCATCTCTAACGAAGCACTGATGAATAGCATCTGGGTTTTGTTGCCGGATTTGACGCAGGCGGTAGAGGATTTGCTGTCTGTTCCTGGTCAAGCACTCGTTGATGTATAATCCCTTCCGTAGGGATGCAGCTGTCCGGACTAGATTGGATTTCGTGAACTGGGAAGACAGCTTCAGGCGAATTTTCCGTTGATTTAGACCTGATGGATTCTTTTTGCCTACTCTGTAGGCAGCAATAACGTCAGTTTTGTTTAGATTGAGCTGCAATTTGTTTTTTAAGAGATCCTGAGCTATTTCGAAACAATTTTCACCTTCATGTTCCACAGGTATATCTTGGGACGACACGATAACAGAGTCTAGCAGCTTTTGCTGGTCTTGTTCCTCCTGGGAACAAACATCTACGTTTTTATTTATTTCGTGGTGGAATAGCTAATGCTTTGGTTACATTTTATACATATGATCTTGTATAGAATTTTATTGCCAACACATTGATACCAAAAGGAAATACGTAGCTCGAGAATTGGTGTCAGGAGAGTGAAAAGATTACACACTGTTTGGTGTTTACGCTCAAGAGAAAAAAACGCCGCGCGCACTATGCGTAGAGTTTTTTTTCACGGGTACCACTCGCATTAAAGTGATAAATTATTAAAAATCTTGATACGGTAATATATAAACATTTCCCGGGTTTCCATCATCTCCTACTGTATTCTTACAAGCCCTTTCCCTAATTGTATTTTGGTAACAGGAAACCATTTTGTCTTTTATCAATTACGATATAAAAAAAAAATAAAATAAAATAAAATAAAATGTTTATTTAGGTAAGGTACATACATACAATAAATTTTTACAAAGATTGGTTGACTTATAGGTAGAGCTAGTACATACAATGCCTAAAGCCACTATTACGCAAAGCGTTTCGGGCATATATGGGTCAGTTTACTAATTTAAAAATGGTTATATGGCAATTTCAAAACTTTTTTTTATCAGGATTCCAAGGGTGTCATTCAATTTTAGCATAATGGATGCTTTTAGCTTTACTGTGTGCTTTTTCAATGAACCATGAGGGATGCTAGTTTGCCAATTGCTGACTGGAATCTATTCACCCTACCTGCTACTCTTTCTGACCTCTCCGATCTGCCTCTCCTTCGAGTCGTCCTCCTTTTTTATGACACCATATTAGTTGCTGCCCTCCTGCTCTGTTCCTCACTCTACCTCCTGGAGCATACAGAAGGGCATTTCCTGGTGGAATACAGACTGTGCTCAGGCTGTCTGCTATAAGTGTGCAGCCTTGAAGAAACACAGACGCCAACAGACGGCTGCTTATTTTTTTTTGTTTCAAAAGGCTAGTGCGGTATCCTGTACAGACATCTGTACAGCAAAACGTGAGTTGGAAAGTCTCTCCCAATACGACTGACACTCGTCTGCCCCAGATCTCAAAGAAAATCCATAAGATAGCAGGTAAATTTGTTCCAGATGTCTTGTCAGTCATTCACCTCCGTGGTTCTATTGTGGCAGATTCAGTGTTGGTTGCGGCCGAACTGGGTTCTCATTTTTCAACTATTAGCTCCGGTTCTCGTATTCCTCAATTTTTCCTTACTCGTAAGCCCCCCTCCCTGTTCAGCCCGTTGATGCCGTGAGGGTGGGGGGCTTAGTGGGCGGCTGCCGGAGTGTGATGCTCTTTGGGACAGTCCTCTGTCCTTTTGTAGCCTTGTGCTCCTGCTGCTGTCCTCTCTAATTATGCTGAACAACTTTTCCTTCTGTTTCGTTTTTCTCCCCCCTCTTCTCCTATCTGCTTGTTGTTTCCTGCCGACCTTTTGCTTGTTTTGGTTATTCCTTTGGACTTCTTCTATTTTGACGGCCGGGTGCTTAAAGAGGCATACTCTTGCACCCGTAGAATTGTAGTACCCAACATCGAGAGCGAGGGCAACCTTTTATTGTCAATCCTATAGTGTAGCAATAGTGTGCTGATTTCCTCCACCTGTGAAGCAGTTGTGTGCTGGCCTGCACCACATGTGTATCAATAGTGTGCTGGCCTATCGTCACTGAACCCAATCTCGACGGACTGATGGTTCTTAAGGTGGCGTTTGTGGGCATATACTCAGGACGCACCCCTAGGAGGCCCCGGCATGATCGGCGATAGCTTCTTGTTGGGTGTCCTGCCTCTAATTGTGGCATCCTTCTCCTCCATCTCTTGACTCCCCGCCGCTTGTCAGTGCGGGCTGATGTCCATCGCTCTCCTAACGGCCGTCGTGTGTGCTCTCGTTCAGCTTCTGCTGTTGAGACGCTGGAATCCATTGCCCGGTACGTAGTTGCTGGGACACCTGTCTCTTTAAGTCAGAAGCGTAAGCCTGGCTCCTCTTCTTCCTTCTCCCCGGCGGGTAAGAAGGCTTCGCTTTCTTCCTCGGCCCCTACTACTGACTCTATCGCTCCTTCCCCTCCCATTTCGGTTGTTGCGCCCCCTGGCCCTGCTATGGAGGTTTCTTTGGCCCCTGCTTCCCTCTCGGTTGCTGCCCTTGCTGAGGTGTGCTCCCCTCTTTCTACTCCCCCCCTCTTCCTGCTGCTGTTCTAGACTGCTCCTCTCGGTTGTCTCCTCCTCTCCCTCCTCCGGACCCCGCCCGTCCACCTCTGGTCTGTTCTCCTGCATCCTTCCCTCCGTCTTTGCTCAGTTTACCCATGCCCCCTAACCCTGACTTTGCTGACCCTGATCCTGTCCCTGATGTTCTTAACGTGATATGTTGTTCTTTCGCCTTCGTTTCTTCCTTATTCTCTGTTGTTGTCTCTTCTCGTCGATGTCTATACTTCAATGGAACGTTCGAGGTTATTACGCCAATTTCCTTGAACTCCAACTTTTGATTTTTACGGTTTTCGCCCCTTTGTGTCTGTCTCCAGGAGGCGATGCTTGGTGCTCGTCCTGGTCGCTTTCGTGGCTATTCCTTTCTCTGCCCCCCCCCCCCAGCTGTTGCTGGGGCTCCTAATTCTTCTGCTCTCTTGATTCGCCCTGATGTTCCCTTTGTCCCCTTACTTTTTCCTTCGCCTCTCCATTGTTCTGCTGCTCGTATCTGTGTTGGGAAATGGTACACAGTTTATTCCATTTATCTCTCCCGAGTGTCCCGCTTTCTCTTTCTGATCTGAAACACCTACTGGACTCCTTGCCGGAGCCTGTGCTCCTGCTGGGTGATTTCAGTTGTCATTGTTACGGACCCGAGTCCAGCGGCCGAGCACGGAGCAGTGACGACAACGCCATCTGTACTCACCTAGTTGTGCTTGCGGGGGTTGAGCTCTGGCTCTTTGGTCCCGCCTCTCAACCGTCAATCAACAGGTGTACAGGTTCCTGAGCCTATTGGGCTCTATCATATCTACACTTGAAACTGTGTATGGAGTCAGCCCCCACCACATTGCTTCCTAATGCATTCCATTTGTCAACCACTCTGACACTAAACAAGTTCTTTCTAATATCTCTGTGGCTCATTTGGGCACTCAGTTTCCACCTGTGTCCCCTAGTGCGTGTGCCCCTTGTGTTAAATAGCCTATCTTTATCAACCCTGTCGATTCCCTTGAGAATCTTGAATGTGGTGATCATGTCCCCCCTAACTCTTCTGTCTTCCAACGAAGTGAGGTTCAATTCCCGTAGTCTCTCCTCGTAGCTCATACCTCTCAGCTCGGGTACTAGTCTGGTGGCAAACCTTTGAACCTTTTCCATTTTAGTCTTATGCTTGACTAGATATGGACTCCATGCTGGCCGCATACTCCAGGATTGGTCTGACATATGTGGTATATAATGTTCTGAAAGATTCCTTACACAAGTTTCTAAAGGCCGTTCTTATGTTAGCCAACCTGGCATATGCTGCTGATGTTATCCTCTTGATATGAGCTTCAGGGGACAGGTCTGGCGTGATATCAACCCCCAGGTCTTTCTCTCTCTCTGACTCTTGAAGTATTTCATCTCCCAAGTGATACCTTGTATCTGGTCTCCTGCTTCCTACTCCTATCTTCATTACATTACATTTGCTTGGGTTAAACTCTAACATCCATTTGTTCGACCATTCCTGCAGCTTGTCCAGGTCTTCTTGAAGCCTCAAGCTGTCCTCCTCTGTCTTAATCCTTCTCATAATTTTGGCGTCGTCAGCAAACATTGAGAGGAATGAGTCTATACCCTCTGGGAGATCATTTACGTATATCAGAAACAGGATAGGTCCAAGCACAGAGCCCTGTGGGACTCCAGTGGTGACTTCCCGCCATTCTGAGGTCTCACCCCTCACTATAACTCTCTGCTTCCTATTGCTTAGGTACTCCCTTATCCACTGGAGCTCCCTACCAGTTACTCCTGGCTGTTTCTCCAGCTTATGCATCAACCTTTTATGGGGTACTGTGTCAAAGGCTTTCCGACAGTCCAAAAAAATGCAGTCCGCCCATCCTTCTCTTTCTTGCTTAATCTTTGTCACCTAATCATAGAATTCTATGAAGCCTGTAAGGCAAGATTTACCCTCCCTGAACCCATGTTGATGGGTTGTCACGAAGTCTCTTCTCTCCAGATGTGTTACTAGGTTTTTTCTCACAATCTTCTCCATCACCTTGCATGGTATACAAGTTAAGGACACTGGCCTGTAGTTCAGTGCCTCTTGTCTGTCACCCTTTTTAAATATTGGTACTACATTAGCAGTCTTCCATACTTCTGGTAGGTCTCCCGTTTCCAGTGACCTACTATACACTATGGAGAGTGGCAAGCTAAGTGCTCCTGCACACTCTTTCAATACCCATGGTGAGATTCCATCCGGTCCAACAGCTTTTCTCACATCCAGCTCCAATAGGTGCTTCTTGACCTCATCTCTTGTATTTTCGAACCTAGGTTAGGTTAGGTTAGGTGAGGTGAGGAGGTTTGGTTAGGTTAGGTTAGGTCAGGCCAGGTCAGGTCAGGTCAGGTCAGCCTAACTTAACATATCATATTTATTCATTACTAACATATTGCCAGGAAGCTTTCTGAAGCTAGGTTAGGTTAGGTCAGGTTAGGTTAGGTTAGGTGAGGTTAGGTTAGGTCAGGTGAGGTGAGGTGAGGTTAGGTTAGGTTGGGTTAGGTGAGGTTAGGTGAGGTTAGGTGAGGTTAGGTTAGGTTAGGTTAGGTTAGGTAGGTTAGGTTAGGTTAGGTTAGGTCAGGTCAGGTCAGGTCAGGTTAGGTTTGGTTAGGTTAGGTCAGGTCAGGTTAGGTCAGGTTAGGTCAGGTTAGGTCAGGTTAGGTCTGGTTAGGTCAGGTTTGGTCAGGTTAGGTCAGGGTAGGTTAGGTTAGGTTAGGTTAGGTTAGGTTAGTTTAGGTTAGGTTAGGTTGTTAGGTTAGGTTAGGTTTGGTTAGGTTAGGTTGGTTACGTTAGGTTAGGTTAGGTTTGGTTAGGTTAGGTTAGGTTAGGTTAGGTTAGGCTAGGTAGGTTAGGTTAGGTTAGGTTAGTTTAGGTTAGGTTAGGTTAGGTTGGGTTGGGTTGGGTTAGGTTAGGTTAGGTTAGGTCAGGTCAGGTCAGGTCAGGTCAGGTGAGGTGAGGTGAGGTGAGGTTAGGTTAGGTAGGTTAGGTCAGGTCAGGTCAGGTCAGGTTAGGTTAGGTCAGGTCAGGTCAGGTTAGGTTAGGTTAGGTTAGGTTAGGTTAGGTAGGTTAGGTTAGGTTAGGTTAGGGTAGGGTAGGTTAGGTTGTTAGGTTAGGTTAGGTTAGGTTAGGTTAGGTTTAGGTTAGGTTAGGTTAGGTTTAGGTTTAGGTTAGGTTAGGTTAGGTTAGGTTAGGTTTAGGTTAGGTTAGGTTAGGTTTAGGTTAGGTTAGGTTTGGTTTAGGTTAGGTTAGGTTAGGTTAGGTTAGGTTGGTTAGGTTAGGTTAGGTTAGGTTAGGTTGGTTAGGTCAGGTCAGGTCAGGTCAGGTCAGGTCAGGTCAGGTCAGGTTAGGTT